>NC_089743.1:36833976-36853976 GCF_040412425.1 Macrobrachium rosenbergii
AAAGGGAGCTGGGGATTGGCACGATACACATACACATCGTTACCGGGGTCTAAGCGATGTCAGGCAGGGCAGCCGACCGAGGCTACGGCCTACCCCAACGCCAAATCAAAGTCCTTCGTAAAGAAGGCATTGCACTTACCCCATATAGAAAATGGGAAAAAAGCACGTTAAAACGAAGAAGTATTAATATATATATATATATATATATATATATATATATATATATATATATATATATATATATATATATATATATATATATATATATATAATTACTAAAAGGACCTCATTCAAACTGGATGGTATTTAATGGAGTTTTTATTCAAAAGTTACAAGCTTTCTTGGACAAACAGTCCACATTATCAAGTATCCGTAAATGAGCAAACGCATAGTCCGGCTGTATTTATATCTGTGTGCTGGGTACTTTTAATCCTATAATCGCCTAGCTCTTCCTGTGTGACCTCCACCCTCTCTTGACCTTGGTCTTTCTCTGATCCCTGGTTCCAGATGTCCGTTTTCCGTGCGTTCTCTTGCGTTTTTCTTCGTTTCCTTGCTACTGTGGAGTATATGATTTTTCTAGATATGCTGTCTTCAAAGCCGTTTCGGTGTTCCCTGCCATCGTGTTGTTGGCGCAAGTTATGAAGGCGTTCTCTACAACCAGTCTAGATGTTTTGTTGGTGTTCCTGTACAGAAAACTCATATTTTCCCAGTCTATTCTGTGACATTTTCCCAACAGTGTTTGGCAACTGCCGACGTCTGATTATAATGCCTTATGTTCTGCAGATGTTGTTTGCTTCGCTCTTTACATGATTTGCCAGTTTCGCCATAGTACCCTTCTTCACAGTCTAGACACGCTGCCATATAAACCCCCTCTAATCTCTTCCCCTCTACCGACTTTTTGTTTCTAACTATTTTATTCCTAATGGTGTTTTTGTAGCTGCCTATCAATTTGAAATTATTTAGCTTCCTGTTGATGGGTGCAATAGAGTTGTTGTCCGGAACTGTAATTATTTTCTTTCCTACCAAATGTTCCTTTTCAATCCTTTCCCTCTCCCCAAAATAGTTTTTCCTTGCTTTGATATGTGCCCACTCCACCAATACTTAGGGTAGCCTAATCTCCTAAAACTCTCCCTCAGGTAATCCAACTCTTCGTCTAAAAATTCATTTTTATCCTATAAGCCCTGATGGCCAACCCTGTCATTAATCCTATTTTTATTTCTTTCCTATGACTGGAGAACCTATATATGTATGAATTGGTGTGTGTCTTCTTCCTATATACCTTGAATTTTAAATTCTCCCTACCCTCTTGACCAGGACATCCAAGAAAGGAATTTCTCCTTCCTTCTCTTCTTCTAATGTGAACTTGATGTGTTCATTTAGTTTATTTATGTTTTCTAAAAACTTGTGTAGATCTTCCTTTCTCCCTTTGTAAATGATCAAGATGTCATCAACGTATCTTACCCATTTTACGATATTTAAGTTCCCTTTATTTACTTTGCCCACCTCTTCCTTTTCAAACCATTCCATAAAGATATTGGCTAGAATTGGTGAAAGACTTGAACCATGGCCACGCCATTTTTTTGTATATAATGGTTTTCGCCCCACTTGAAAACATTAGCGCTGAGGGCCGCTGTTAGCATTTTTATTAAAACGTCATGATCTATGTCGTATGTATAGACCCCCTCCTCCATATTCTTTTTATTATTTCCATCGTCGTCTTTACTGGTACGTTAGTGAACAGGAAGTTACATCCAAACTTGCAAATTTGCAGTCTTTTACGTTAATTTTGGATAATTCGTCTATCAGGTTCATGTTATGTTTTAAATGCCCTTCGGATACTAAGCCTACCCATTTTCCCATTATGTTGGAAAGAAATTTCTCCAGCCTCCTCTGCAAGATCTCGTCGATGCCACGATCGGTCTTAGCGGGCACCCTTCCTTGTGGATCTTAGGGCTACCATAAATATATGGGATCTCTGGACTTTCCATTGATTTTACTCTATGTTCTAATTCTTTTCTTTTGGTTTTGTCGTGGATTTTTGTCAACGCTTCCCTTACTTCTTTGTTAAAATTGCACTGTACCCCCCTAATGTCCGGTTTTTTGTTGTAAACCTCATATGTGTTTTCATCGTTTAGAGGGGGGGTTTATATGGCAGCGTGTCTAGACTGTGAAGAAGGGTACTATGGCGAAACTGGCAAATCATGTAAAGAGCGAAGCAAACAACATCTGCAGAACATAAGGCATTATAATCAGACGTCGGCAGTTGCCAAACACTGTTGGGAAAATGATCACAGAATAGACTGGGAAAATATGAGTTTTCTGTACAGGAACACCAACAAAACATCTAG
Source organism: Macrobrachium rosenbergii (assembly GCF_040412425.1). Taxonomy (NCBI): domain Eukaryota; kingdom Metazoa; phylum Arthropoda; class Malacostraca; order Decapoda; family Palaemonidae; genus Macrobrachium; species Macrobrachium rosenbergii. Next base: position 36,836,325 of record NC_089743.1, read on the forward strand.
ACTGGTTGTAGAGAATACCTTCATAACTTGCGCCAACAACACGATGGCAGGGAACACCGGAAACGGCTTTGAAGACAGCATATCTAGAAAAATCATATACTCCACAGTAGCAAGGAAACGAAGAAAAACGCAAGAGAACGCACGGAAAACGGACATCTGGAACCAGGGATCAGAGAAAGACCAAGGTCAAGAGAGGGTGGAGGTCACACAGGAATAGCTTTAGGCGATTATAGGATTAAAAAAAACCCAGCACACAGATATAAATACAGCCGGACTATGCGTTTGCTCATTGTACGGATACTTGATAATGTGGACTGTTTGTCCAAGAAAGCTTGTAACTTTTTGAATAAAAACTCCATTAAATACCATCCAGTTTGAATGAAACGTCCTTTTACTAATTCTACTAATGCACAGAACAATTGTGTATGTGATAAATATATATATTATATATATATATATATATATATATATATATATATATATATATATATATATATATATATATATGTGTGTGTGTGTGTGTGGGTGTGTGTGTGTGTGTGTATGCACGTGAACGAAATGACAACTGCAATTAACGTTATCATAGATATATATATATATATATATATATATGATATATAATATTATATAATATATATATATATATATATATATATATATATATATATATATATATATATATATATATATATATATATATATATATATATATATATATATATATATATATATATATATATATATATATATATATATATATATATATATATATATATATATATATATATATATATATATATATATATATATATATATATATATATATATATATATATAATTATATATATACACACATATATATATATATTTGTTACGTGTAGGGTCTTGGCTGATCATTTATTGTTCAATTTACGTAATTTTCACGGCCCTGCAAACCAAGAATACATGTAACCTGTCACTTGAAGCCAAGAGTTAACCTCAAAGACAGTCGTTAATTAGCCAAAGGTCGCCAGTTAAGGGTAATAACCTAACAAAGAATATTCAAGGAATAAAGACTTTATAATAAACGTCCACCAACTGCGGACGATGAAGAATCTCTACTCGTTAAGATGATTTTAGATTTCAAACGCAACGGTTCCTCCAAACATTTGAACGCTAGGCATAAGAAAGCATTGAGACTTAAACTGATTGCTTGCCCTGAATCCTAGGTAATTTACTGGAATAACGGGGTTGAAGCTAACAATATAATAATTTGGCTTAATCTAGACTTCGTGAACACATAGACCGTAAGTGGTGGCTGAAGGAGGCAACAAAGGAAATTTGAAATACAAAAAAAGTTACTAGTCAATCGTCGAAGCTTCAACAAGAATCGGACTTACCGTGAACGTCGAGTCGTTTGCGCATGCGATGGACCTCCGGAGTCAGGATTCTGGCAGTCTTCCCAATTCACTAATTAATATAGACATAGGAGTAAAAGTGGTAAAGAACAAAGAAGACTGTTCTGGCACGCACGTTGCGCACTCCCTTGTTCGTGGACAGTCTCTCTCTCTCTGCGACCTCGCTCGCTCGCGTGACTGCCAGGTGAGGCGGTCTCTTGACATACCGCCCCAGGCAATCCGACCTTGACAAAGGCATCGCCGAATGCATAGAATAGAGAGGAAGATAGGTTAAGGCCACCATTACTAGGGGTCATTGAGTGTAAACCCTCTCTGAGGCTTAGGTCCCTAATGCCATAGCATATTTTGTTTTTTTGAACTGCCCAGCCTATGCAGGGACGCCATCTGTCTCATATTCCTACACCTAAATACACCGAGGGCGAACAACAGTAATATTTATAAAAGCTCCCCCCCTTAAGAGGGCCTTCACTCCCTTTTCGGGCGTGAAGGTCTATACTAAGCAAGCTGTTCGCCTCTCGTAGGTTACTCTCCTTCCCCTGAGCAGATTAGTCCTGGTTAGCCTACCTAGCTACAGAACTACCTAACCCTAGATAGGATACGAGCTATAATTACTACTTTACCTAATTCTAATAGTACTAGAAGGTGCTTACGGTTATTATAGGCTATTTCCTACAATCATGATGTGTTTTAGACCTAGCCTAGTGGTACATTCTATGATATTCCCTAGCCTAACCTGTCCTAACCCGACCGTAGCACCAACATAAGAGTTAATGATCTAACTAAATTACAACGTGGTTTATGTTTAATACAATTAATAATTACTAGTTCATTCATGAGGGTTGCCTCATATGATAAATGGGTGCCTCACTGAGGTCTTAGGCCATGCGTGTCATGAGCATCGTGGCTCGTTTCACAATAGTTAAGATTATTGAAATTAGTTATGCTACTTACGTGATTACTGTGGCTCGGTGGGAAGTGGAAGGAACAAGGTTACTAAATTGATGTACTGTTCTTAAGGCGGTCTAGGCTAGGTACAATAAAAAGAGAAGAGATCACACTGGTTACCTCCTCTGGGCAAGGGGCCAGGATCACTCTAAGATGGTAGGGCACTGTGCCGGGAGGGCACTAGTGCCTGGATGAGCTTATAGCTCGGCAACTACTGGGCTCTCTTCCGCCCCTTCTTCTTCTTCTTCAGGTTCCTCCAAGGCCTATCAGTAGCAGGCCTAGGAGGTGATGAGGGCACCGACTCCAGGGACAGGCCAGAAGGGCTAGCGGGCGCGAAGTCAGGGGCAACTTCAAAAGCTGCAGGAGGGCTCCCTACTCCGGCTGCTGCGACAACCGGAGCGAGAGTGATCTCGACTTCTGCGTCCGAGGAGGCCAGTTCCTGGTCTCCCAAAGATGGGGTAGGCTACCATTTCGATCCTCCAGGGGTTAATCCCCTGGAATCAAATTTGGCAAAGAAGAAGGTTCGGGTGCTGGAGGCTCTCCCGTCGCGATGATCGACTGCATGGGGAATCCTAAATCTCCCGGAGGAGGATTCGCCTCACGATTTAGACCCGGCCTAGGGGCCTTCTCAATTGGTAGCTCAACGTCCGTGGCGGACGGAGTCTGGCACTGCTCAGTGCTCGCAAGTGGCACTGGCAGCAGTTGAGGGTCAGGCATGCCTGACAAGGGGTCCGGAGATGCAATACCTCACGGACGACTTGGGTTTGGCTGCGGCAGAGATTCCTGCCCCAGCAGGAGATCGTAGCCTCTCCGAGAGTTTTGTTCGGGGGCGTCCGCTGGGCGTTGCTTGTTTGGGCAGCCCTCCCAATTTGTGGAGTGGTCTGTCCGCTTGCACGTCCTGCAGTGGTACTGCTCCTCCTGAATCTCTCTTCGCGGAATGGGAGGACCTCTTGGTGGGCCAGCCCTTCGCGATTGGAGAGGGCTAGGCCTGAAATAATTTGGGTTGTGCCCCTTCCGCGGACCACTTCAGTGGTCGGAAGGTGGGGGTTTGACCTTATCGAGAGTTTTAGATGGGGCCTCCGTGGAGGAGGTAACGCGGCTGCGAAGTGGCGTTGGTAACGGGCTTCCGCAGAGAAGATCCCGACCCAACAAGAAGACCACTCTGGGCCGAATTCCACCTACCACGCCAAGGCGGTGGGGTATCGTGCCCCAAGGTGTCGTAACCTGGAGTTGGACCGTGGGAACGGTAATGGTGTGGCCCTCTATCCACTTCATTTCCCACCGAGTTGCTTCGTCAACCATAGCACCGGCTGGCACTTGGTCCCTAGTGATCAGGCTAATGTCTGCCGCAGTGTCTACTGTGACCGGGAGGGTCACTGGCAGGCTAGTGCTCTGAAGAGGGGCCACCGAGATGAACTGGGTTTCCAGTCTCTCGGGGTAAAGGATCCGGTGCGGACCAGCAGCAGAAAATGAAGTGCTGATTAGGTTGACAAATTTGGTGGTGGGGACATGATGTGGACAGGCCGGAGATCCAGCATTGTAGTGGCTAGCAGCCCCACAGGATTTGCACGGGCCTCTTGGATGGGCTCGGTGGCCTGCAGTAACTGTTGGAGGAGAGGGCTGAGCGGATGAATCGGGAGCGGAGTTCTGGCTGGTAGGGTTAGGCTGCTTATTAGTGTCGAGTTTGTATCGGCACTCAGCTTCAGCGTGGCCCCCTTTCTTGCAATAGGTGCACATGGTCTTGCTCGGCAGTCCATTCTTTGGGCGAGTGGAGTTCGAGAGGTAGGCCTGGGGAACGATTCGCTTCTGCGAGGTGCTATGCGACTGATTGAACATTTCCCACGAATCAGCCATGCGACAAGCTTCCATAAGTGTGGAGGGCTGTTTATCGTTAAGATATACAGCAAGGGGCCCAGGCACACATTGGAAAAGGTCTTCTAGCATGGTCCGATTGAAAAGATCCTCAAACGTCGTGCAGGCCAAGGAGTCGAACCAGCGCGTACCGGACTGGGTTTTGTGACAGGCCCATTCCGTCCAAGACCAGCCGACTTCCTTGGCAAGACTTCGGAACCGTTGTCTCCATTTTTCTGGGGTTATTTCGTAGGCCTTTGTAATAACTCTACGAACTTCCGCTATGTTGCCTCTCTGGCTCTTCTCCAGTGAGCGAAGCGCTGCCTTGGCTTTTCCCTCCATATGCTTGGCTAGTATTAAGGCTCTCTCCGTCTCCGTGGTGCTGTAGTTATCGAAAAGAGCCTCGATCTCCTCCAGCCATGCTTCTGGCTCGTCCTCAGTCCACTTGGGGACTAGGGAATTGATGCTCGAAATTGGAGCGTTTGATGCAGCAGGTGTAGGACTGGAGGCTTGCTGTCTAGCCATAGCTTCGGCATTCTCCATTTTTGCTCTTTCCAGCTCGAGCTCTTTCTCTTTGAAGGCTAATTCATGCTGTCTTCTTCTTTCTTCTCTTTCCTCTTCTAGTTGCCTTTGCTCGGCTTCATACGCCCTCCGTTCAAGTCTTTCTTCCTTCTCCCGCTTGGCCAAGTCGTCCACTTGCTCCTTGACCCAGGTAGTAAGTTCCGAGCCGGTGAGACCTGCCGCCGTCCCCAGCCCCAGGAAGCTTTTATAATGCTCTGCTGCCATGGTTCTGGTGGGGAAGAGCGTCTAACCGGGTCGACGGGCGTACTTGGGCAGCGAGGAAGTGTCTCTTCAGTGACGTGGCACCCTTTCAAAAGGTGGCACTGTAGTTGGGTGTGCCGTGTACAGGTCACACTGGTGGCACTCAGTATCCCTAGGCACTGGTGCAGGTTAGGTTCCAGAAGAACTTTCTCTTCTGTGTTCCCTTTTGTTTTCGTTTTATTTATTTCCTATATGCTTGCTTGGTGGCACTTATGGTGCCAATATGTGTTCCTAGGGACCCTCTACTGGAGTCCAACTAGGCTATATGGGAGGAAAGGCACTCTACACCCCCTGCAGAGTGTAACAATTGAATGAGAGAGAAAGGGAAGGTAAAAGAGAGAGAGAGAGAGAGAAGTAAGCTATTCAAGTGATGACAGTGCAGCAAATTATTGGCACTGTGGAATAAAGTGAATCTGGGTTTTTTCTTTAAAGATCCTCGTGAGTGGCTGGTCCCAGTACCCAGTGCTAACCCCTTCTTCTTTCAGAGGGTGAAAACTACTGTTTGCTTCGGTATGGATAGCGGGCCTCACTCGTGACCGACAGTTTATCACTGTATTGTAATTACTCTTAACTTGTCTTCATCTATTGTGGGACAGAGGTGTTTCTTTTATTTGGTTTACTGTATTTTAATTAATTGTCCTAGCGTCGGCCATTCTTTCTTTGAAGAGGGTCACGTACACTTAGGTTATGAATGCTTACTTGAATGAAGAGCGAGAGAGAGAGAGAGAGAGAGAGAGATTCAATCAGCTAATTTCTTGCTGGTTGAGAACATGTAAAGCAAAGATTTTATAAATGCACAATGGCATGGATCTTAATAAAATGATACGTCGTCTTGGCTTCCTTAGGGATTGCTTTATTATCGTAATTTTCCTGGGAGCCAATGTGACGTCACAAGACTTTGAGCGTACAATTTTAAATTCTTTTTATATGATTTTTACAGCATGTATTTGTATAGGAACTTGTTATTGTATTAATCCTAACTAAGGCCTATCTTTCCCTGCCTAAATTATCTTTTGGTTTTATCTGTCGAAGTCTGTCTAGCTAAGATATTGCGAGGTGGGTCTACTACGCCAAAAAAAAAAAAGTTCCCAAGAAGTGGCTGGAAGGCAGAATCTGGTCACAACAGCGGATGACAATAACACGGGTCTTAAAATGGCGGCCAAATCCCGTTAGGCCTAAATTCAAAACCTTGGGCGACGCGGGAACCCCAAATGGCGGGTCCTCTCACAAACAGTTCAAAACAATTCTGAATACCCGCTCAGCGGAAGAATCGAGATGGCGGGTATTTTCTTTTTGGCACAAAATTCAAAACAACAAACGAAACAAATGCAGGTATCCAGATTTTACTTTAAATATACCAATCATGCATAGCATTTTACGTTAAGGATGGAAAACGAAATTACCAAACAACTTTGTGTCTTTTGTTATCGTACTTCTCACCCGGACATTAAACAAAAGAATGAAAAAGAAATGCTGGCCTACCTGCGTAAATTTACGTTGCTGAACGGTACATTTTATTGTAAAATTACTATTTCAGTTCGTTTGCTATTTCACTGACATGGTTTTAACTGATTCCCGCTATATGCAAACAATAACGATCGGATACGTTACCGACGCAATTACTAAATTACTTTGTGTACAGGAAATGGGCTCCGCTTTTTTGGCCTCAGGATTCGTTATTGAATGACTTAACTCACGGTCCGAACACAGTAAAATGCCTTTCTTAAACGTTACAAATTATGACTCGCTCTGCTTCCGACGCACCCTTTCCTACCTACGCTAATTCTCACTATACTTCTTATTATAACTATTCTCTTTATTGCTTGTTATTATGCCTGGTTCCTTGTTTGGAAGAGTAAAATGGGACTCAATATCTGACTTTTATCTTTGGAATTAATGTAATTTAATTTCCTTTTCTCCAGATTCTTTCTCTAAAATTTACTTTAGATTCTACGCAAGGTCGCCAATGTTACGTGTAGGGTCTTGGCTGATCATTATTATTCAATTTACGTAATTTTCACAGCCCTGCAAACCAAGAATACACGTAACCTGTCACTTGAAGCCAAGAGTTAACCTCGAAGACAGTCGTTAATTAGCCAAAGGTCGCCAGTTAAGGGTAATTAACCTTAACAAAGAATATTCAAGGAATAAAGACTTTATAATAAACGTCCACCAACTGCAGATGCATACAAGAATCTCTACTCGTTAAGATGATTTTAGATTTCAAACGCAACGGTTCCTCCAAACATTTGAATGCTAGCCATAAGAAAGCATCGAGACTTAAACTGATTGCGTTCCCTAAATCCTAGGTAATTTACTGGAATAACGGGGTTGAAGCTAACAATACAATAATTTGGCTTAATCTAGACTTCGTGAACATATAGACCGTAAGTGGTGGCTGAAGGAGGAAACAAAGGAAATTTGAAATACAGAAAAAAGTTACTAGTCAATCGACGAAGCTTCAACAAGAATCGGACTTACCGTGAACGTCGAGTCGTTTGCGCATACAATGGACCTCCGGAGTCAGGATTCTGGCAGTCTTCCCAATTCACTAATTAATATAGACATAGGAGTAAAAGTGGTAAAGAACAAAGAAGACCGTTCTGGCACGCACGTTGTGCACTCCCTTGTTCGTGGACAGTCTCTCTCTCTCTGCGACCTCGCTCGCTCGCGTGACCGCCAGGTGAGGCGGTCTCTTGACATACCGCCCCAGGCAATCCGACCTTGACAAAGGCATCGCCGAATGCATAGAACAGAGAGGAAGATAGGTTAAGGCCACCATTACTAGGGGTCATTGAGTGTAAACCCTCTCTGAGGCTTAGGTCCCTAATGCCATAGCATATTTTGTTTTTTTGAACTGCCCAGCCTATGCAGGGACGCCATCTGTCTCATATTCCTACACCTAAATACATCGAGGGCGAACAGCAGTAATATTTATAAAAATATATATATATATATATATATATATATATATATATATATATATATATATATATATATATATATATATATATATATATTAAAAATGTATTTTCGAGGAAAATGCATGGAAAAAATTAACAAAAAAATAACGTATAAGAGCTATGTGATATCTGAAGAACAGATAATCAAGAGTAAGTATACATTTTATTGAACCTTCCCAATAAGGATTAGAGAAGGCATTTTAGAGAAAATATTAAAAGCCTAGAATGGGAGGAGGTGACAAAATTTGAAGACAGCTGTGACTAGTCTCTCTCTCTCTCTCTCTCTCTCTCTCTCTCTCTCTCTCTCTCTCTACCTACCTATTTTCATTATTATTCTGTTTACGGCCAATCTGAGTTTCTAAGAACGTTAACCATGGTGCATACTTTTGTGTCGATCACCACAAAACATTTTTTGTTTGAGGGACCTGTCCATCCAGATCCTTAAACAATCTGGCCATCGCTGAGCGTGCTTCTACACGGCCAGTTTATAGCAAATAAGGCTTAAAAATATATAGTTTAAGATTTACAGTGCAGCGAAGTTTAGAGGGGTCGTTTGGTGTCCTAGTAGCATTGAGTGTAATTGTTTTCCCTTAGATTCTAGATGTTATTGCCCATGTGACTTCTTGTTAAGTTGTTCTGTGTTGGAGAGAAGGGAGAATTGAACAAGACCCTACCATTTATTATTATTGTTATTATTATTAATAATAATAATAATATTATTATTATTATTATTATTATTATTATTTTTATTATTATTATTAATAATATTATTATTATTATTATTATTATTATTTTTTTTTTTTTTTTATTCTACCACAGTCATCCTTAGTCGAGTGGTGGGTTTCTATGGTGTGCAGTTCCTGGTTGCATCCTGCCTCCTTAGAGTCCATCACTTTTCTCACTAAGTGCGCTGTTTCTAACAGCACGTTCTTCTGCATGAGTCCTGGAGCTACTTCGGCTTCTAGTTTTTCCAGGGTCCTTTTCGGTGTCTTGGGTTCGTGCCTAGTATTCCTTGATTATGGGTACAATTTCCACTGGCATATCCCATATCCTTCTTATTTCTATTTTCAGGTCTTGATACTTATCAATTTTTTCTATTTCTTTCTAATCTACTCTGGTGTCCCATGGTGTTGCCACATCAATGAGTGATACTTTCTTCTTGATTTTGTCAGTCAACGTCATGTCTGGACTATTGGCACGCATCACCCTATCTGTTCTGATACCATAGTCCAAGAGGATCTTTGCCTGATCGTTTTCTATCTCTATCCCAGGTTGATGTTCGTACCACTTATTACTGCAGGCTAGCTAGTGCTTCTTGCACAGGCTGTAGTGGAGGGCTTTTGCTACAGAATCATGCCTCTTTTTGTACTGGTTCTGTGCAAGCACTGGGCATTCGCTTGCTATGTGGTTTATGGTCTCGTCTTTCATATTGCACTTCCTGCATAAGGGTGAGATGTTATTTCCATCTATTGTTCTTTGGACGTATCTGGTTCTTATGGCCTGATCTTGTGCCGCTGTTAGCATTCCTTCTGTTTCCTTCCTGAGTTCTCCCCTCTGTAGCCATTGCCACGTTTCATTGCGGGCCAGTTCTTTAGCCTTTCTCAAGTACTGTCAGTGCAATGGTTTGTTGTGCCATTCCTCTGTTCTGATTTTCATTCTCCTGTCTCTGTATATTTCTGGGTCTTCGTCTGCTTTTATCAGTCCTTCTTCCCATGCACTCCTTAGATACTCGTCTTTACTAGTTTTCAGATATTGCCTCAGTGCTCTACTCTCGATGTTGACGCAGCCCTCTATCCTTAGTAGACCTCTTCCTCCTTCCATTTGTGTTATGCATAGCCTGTCTGTATTTGCTCTTGGGCGTAGTGCTTTGTGTATTGTTATGTGTTTCCTAGTTTTCTGGTCTATGTTGCGGAGTCCAGCCTTCGTCCACTCCACTACTCCTGCATTGTATCTGATTACTGGTACTGCCCATGTGTTTATGGCTTTTGTCTTGTTTCTGGCACTGAGTTTTGACTTGAGTATTGTCTTAATTCTCTGCTTATATTCTTTCCTGATCGTGTCTTTCATCTCTTGGATAGACCCACCAGTGTCAAGATTCTACCTCAAACCGTTGCCGTGATCTTATTCGGTTGAAGCCAAATGAAACGTTGGCCATATCGTTGATTTGACTAATACCTAAATTTATCTATATTGTGTATGTAAGATATATAACTCTATAGATCATGTCCTTCTTACTTGACTTACTTTGTGAATACATAATTATCAACGAAATTCCCGTATATTTACTTCTCCCATCGGAAGATGAATCACATCGGCACGTTACTTGCCAGATGTAGTGCCAGAGAAAAAGCAGTAATCATAAATATAGAGAAGACTCTCTACAAGATTAATGCAGCTGATGCAGCAATCACCTTCAACAGTACATATTATTATTATTATTATTATTATTATTATTATTATTATTATTATTATTATTATTATTATTATTATTATTATTATTATTAACCCTATTCTTATGGAACAAGCCCACAGAGGCCACTGACTTAAAATTCAAGCTTCCCAAGAATATGGCGTCCATTCGAAAGAAGTAATAGAAGGTAAAGAGAAATGCAGAAAGAGGAAACCGGTTATTAGAAAAACAAATAAGTTAACAAACAAACAAATAAATAAATAAAAAATGTAAGTAAATTATCAAAACACAAGGAGAGTTGTATTAGTGTAGTAATGCATTGCATCTTCGCTTAAACTTCTGAAGTTCCAATTGTGCGACATCCTCAGGGAGACTGTTCCTCAGTCCAATGGTGTGAGGAATAAAGGATCTCTGGAATCGTGAAGTTCGACAGCGAGGCACATTTACTGCATATTGGTGCTGCTGTTCAGCGAATCCGGTCGCTCATGGCAGGAAAAGCGGATCAGGGATTAATTGTGAATGTAAAAGATCTATGTTAAAATACAACTTACGAAAAATTGGCAAACAAGACACCATCCGCCGATGGTGCAAGTCATAACTGCTAATATTAGGAAACAGAAACCTGCTACCATGAACCACTCCATCTACAAGAGATAAATCTCTGACAGAAGCAGACATCCACACTAGAGAATAGCATTCTAGTAAAGAAAGGAAAAATTACTTAAAACAGGTTGCACTGATGTTATCACTGTTATAAATATGTGAGGTCTTATGAACAATACCTACCTTTCGTGCGGCATTTGCTGAAACTTTCATGAGATGTTTCTCGAAAGTAGAATGTGAGTCAAAAGTTACACCTAGAATAGGTAAAGCTTCAGACTCATTCAGTAGAGTCCCATTCACCTGAATGGGAGGATGGAGTGGAAAATCTGTATGGGATCTGCTAATCAACAGTGTTGTCGTTTTATAAAGTTCAGCCTCAGACCCCACTGACTATGCATTTCACTGATCTGGTCCATGTCCCGACTGAGGCTGAGGGCAGCTTCATTTCTCTTAATTGGAGGCTTTACTGCGGCCACAAATGTTGCATCTTCGGCATAGTGTACAGTCTTATTTTCCAGGCCAACAAAAAACTCACTTGTATACACTAAAAATGACAGTTGACCAAGAACACTAACCTCTGGAACTCCAGACATAATAGGTTTTGGTTCTCTAAAGCTCCCATCAACAGAAACTCGCTGTTGTACCTGAAATGAAATCTTGAAGTAATTTTAAAACATATCCACCTACTCCACGATTCTGAAGTTTATAAATAAGTGCCTTATGATTTTCTAAATCGAAATCATCACTAAATTCTATCTAAATTGCTCTGCACTTAAACCTTTATCAAGTTTCTCTTGCAATCCTTTAAATTTCATTTGCTTATATAGAAGCTTAAAATAAGTTTTTCTGCGACTTTGGAAAGCACAGGGAGAATAGAAATTGGCCTGTAGTTACTGGAATCTGCAGATATGCAATTCTTTGGGACAGGCACTGTATTTCTAAGGTCTCACCCATCCGCAAAGATTCTGTGTCGACATAAAAATCTATAGAATCTACTAATCTTGGGAGACAACACACTAGAAAATTTTTAATTAAAAAACAAAGGAAGAAATCATTAGGATCTTCTCCACTCTAGATATCAAGACTATCAAAAATTTCTTAACATCCCTAGAGCAAAATGCAAATTTTGTAAGAACAGGTTCAGGATGGCAAGTATTAGGGAGAGGCCCATCCTCAGCTGATTGCTTAGTTTCAAAAGCTCGATGGGGCAGTTCAGCCTTTTCCCTGGGGCCAGTAACCAGTCTACCATCATCTGTTAGTAGTGGTGGAATGGGAGATGAGCTTGACCTTAAGATAGATGATGGAAATTTGGTCTGCCACAGATTAGGCTGAGTAATTCCTTCAAATTTCCCCTTCAAGGAATTATTGAAATTTCTCTCTGCTGTATGGTAAGATCTATTTGCAGGGTGTTGAGACTCAAACAAAAGTGGTGTCATTTTCATTTGAACGATTTCATCTCCATGTGTTCGTCATGGTAATAGATAAATAGATGAAAAATATGAATAAATATGATACAAAGAGAACTGCTTTAGGGTAGTAATGTATTGCATCTTTGCTTAAACTGCTGGAGTTCTATTTGCTAAAGATAAAGATAATGGGACTTGCAGCAATTTCTCTAAAGATGATGAATATGAACCCTTAATACTCATGTGGGGTGAAATTGACGCAGAAACATTTAATTCTTTGTTTTGGAAATAACTAAAAACAAAGGAAGCACACACATTTACATTTATAAACCATCCAATTAAGCTGAGGTTTTTCAGTTCCTCACATGGCATTTCCAGTTATGCAACCTCTACCGGCGTATAAAGGGTTAGTTTCTTAGAAGATCTTACTATAGATAACCAAAACAATACTTCACTTTCCAACAAAGCAAAATCTTAAAGAAATTGTCTGTTTATCAGGGAGGAGGACTAAAGAGCCGATCATGAACCATGAAGAAGTCGGTTTTCAGCTTCATCAAGTTCTGGAAAAGGAAGAGTTGTTGGCCCTTGCTGCTAGAATAAAGGACAACTATCCCTTTTGCCTACAGGTATGAGGTGGATCCCTTTCTGATGTTTTGACATTCTCTTCTAAAGAATTAAGGCTCTCAGTCGACTGAATATTGGTCTGTCACTTATTTCCTTAACTTTTTTTTTGTCTGGTTGGAGTCACGTATGTCCACGAGTTCGCAAGTCCGGTCGATTTCCTGATTATATCTATGAATAAATAGCATAGCAAATGTCATACATTTTCTTTGATAGTACGAATAAACATTACAGCTAGGTAACTTGCCACATGGAGTGCCATGTTATCAATATTAGTAAGAACAAATATTGCTGTAAAAAAACTTTAAACTTACAGTATTCACCGGCAGATGTACAACACTTTGCTACTGACCGCCAGGGGACTAAATGCTTGCCTCCAGTACGAGATCTACGTCCCGAGGAATGACCTTGACTCACACATCATCATTTCGAGGTCACTGATTGAAGTAAGAAGAAATATCTGTTTTTGTAATAGATTACCACTGAAGACTGTGCCGCTAGTGAAGAAAGTGCACGAAAGAAGTATGTGGGACTGCTGCACTTACAAGTAAAACTTTGCTGTAATGTTCAGGGGAGCTCTTGAAAACTATCTATAAGTGATGAAGCTGTTACTTTCTTTCATCTCTCTGGTCTTCCAAGACAAGCGATTATATGGTTACGTGTCACGTGAGGGCTTACAGTGGAGTATATGAAAAGTGATTTCTATGCACCGAAACGTTTTTTATACTCACAAATATTAAGCTACAAATGTTGTTTAATATCAAATCCACATAACCTCAGAACAAATGCAGAGAAGGGAATTGATAAGTGGTAAGTCCACTTGGTGACGTATTGCTTATCACTTATAAATTCCCCTTCGGTGCTTATTCCGAAGTTGAGTGAATTTGATATTAAGTGACATTTGTTTACTACATGTTTATGAAACTTTGTATCAAGCCTGAAATTTGATTAGAAATGGAAGAGGACATTTTTCTTACGTATACAAACTGGGAAGAAGATTAAGGCCAAAGTGTAGACAACTGAAACTGCCTTTAGTCCACCTGTTATTTTAGGTTCTAATTCAGTTTGAGAGAGGAAATTCTCTTTTACATCAGCATTGCTCAAAATGCAATACAAGATTTGGTGAATATTACCAATAAACTATATAAATTGCAAGTTCTTATGTCACTTGTCTCTATTAATTTAAGTTTTTTTTTTTCAGTGGGAGCTTATGAGCTTATACTGCAGAGAGGAAGAAATTCCTCTGCTCATCAAAGTAATGAAGGGCAGTCATTTCTTGGACATAGTTAAAGAACTACCAGTCAATTTCTTGTTCATATCAAACTACCAAGTAGATGCAGTACTTGAGGCATTTCAGGAAATCTTTGAGAGGCGCCTCCAGATAAAACAGAGTTCATGTTACGTCTATGAAACTCGACAAGAAAGTCCTCTGAGGTAGGTCCTTCACGGATGACTCTCCCTTTTAATCTTTGCTATTTTAAAGTAGTTTAAGAAGACAACGGAATCACATTTCTAGATTGAACAATTTCGTTAACAGTGAGCAGTGCACAGTTATAATTAAAGTTAGAGAAATTGGGCAGATAATGTTAAATTGCAATTGTAGAATGAATCAAATATTAAAAAGCATAAGTTAGAGCAACTGGGAGGCGGGGGAAGGGATGTTGTAAGGAACTTTTAATGCCATATTTAGTTCACCAGTTTATGTACACTGTAAGCTTACCACCCACGGTTCCTAACAAGAGGTATTTTTTGTGCTCACTATTACTCACTTAACAGTAACGACAAACGAGGGAATTTTCGGGAGACAGGAAAAGCTTTAAAATATGCATATGAAGTCTTCAGCGCCACAGCTGACACTTACAAAGAAAAGTGGGAATACACAATCGAAGAAGCTACGGAAAGACAAATGTAAACTGGGATCTTGAAAGTTGTGGTGACGTTTTCATCTGATGAGAAGTGAGAGGGAACAGTAAGTGAGATAAGTAGATGAAGAGAAGTAAAACCAGATGAAGACCAGTAGAAAGGAAGAGAATAAGAGATCAAGGACATAAGAGAAGGACCCTGATTTAAATTCTGACAGATTTTTTGCAAGGAAGTAGAATGTGAAGAGCATACTTTCACATCCAACCCAGAAAAAATAGAATCAAAGTAAGTTTTATGATGTTCCCCATAGACGGAGTTTGCAATGCTCCCTCAGCCCATTGGCTACACCCAATTTTTAGGCTTTTACCTTACCTCCCTTTCTGCTTCCTTTCATCAGGGTTACTGTCCAACATCTCTGCCTTTACTTTATGGACAGCTGTGGCGTTGTCTACCTTTAGACAGGTGTATTTCTTCTCATTTATTTTCTGGATTTCTTTATCTTTCTGTCCAAACACTCCAACCTCTTCTTTTCATTGTCTTAGGTTTAGCTTGGCTGCCTAAATTTTATGAATGAATCAAGTTTTATGATGTTCAGAAGTAACTGATTAGGACGTTTTTGTAAAGTAATCATTGTCTCTGTAACAATAAAAGGAGAAGCAGAGCCAAGAGAGAAGAACCCCATAAGATTTATGTACTAACCACTGAAACAGTCATCTCTCATCTTTCCCCATTTTTGTAAACTGTCTGAGTGGTCTTACTTTTTCTGAAACAGGTGTCCAGCAGGTATGAAGCTCCAGAGACTGGGGAGAGCAGGCGTCCAAAAACTGCTGGAATTTAA
The DNA here is from genome assembly GCF_040412425.1 of Macrobrachium rosenbergii. Lineage (NCBI taxonomy): Eukaryota > Metazoa > Arthropoda > Malacostraca > Decapoda > Palaemonidae > Macrobrachium > Macrobrachium rosenbergii. The sequence goes on from NC_089743.1 coordinate 36,852,044, forward strand.
CGAATACTGGAAGGACGCTCCTCTAGACCTTACTTGCAGGTTGGCAGAAAACTTGCCAATGCTGGGAATTTACTTAGACCCAGATGTTGTGGAGGAGAAGGTCATTGATTTCAGTGACATCAGTTTTGCAGAAGAAGAAGCAACACCAATCGCGCAGGTCGGCGTTAGCCCTTACGGAACTGTGGGCTGTTTGTGGGTTGATGTCAAGTACAGGAGGCTTGGGCTGGGAAATCTCCTCGTCGAGGTGATGGGTCGACTGCAAATGTCTGAAGGGTATTTTCCTCATGGCATTGTGGTCTACAATAATGACGCCTCTAATAAAATGTTCAAGACGCTGCCAGGCTGGAAGAAAACCCACTATACAAACAAAATAATCCCTGCTTAATGAGCAATCCTTATACTCACACAAGAATCATGAGTTGTTTTAATTCTAAGCCTGCTGTTGTAATTTGAGGTCTTACCTGATGGTGCTGGGACCTAATATGTCGACTCTATACCATGAACACATTAGTAACACTAAGTACACAGTCAATTTTAAATAAGGGGTGAATTATTAGCCTTCGTCTTTATTATCAGAACTTTTCCTACATCTCTGAAATCTCATAGTAGCTTTTGATACACAGCATTTTGTCTATCTGGATTTCTGTCAGTTTTTCTCCCTGTCTTTTTCAATCTTTCTCTTTCCATTCCTAGACAATTGATTTGTTGAATCCAGCCTGAAATATCTCCTCTCTTATGCTTAGACCAAGGCTCATCATCATCAAACGAAAACATTTCGACTGTCATTTTCCTCTTCTGTTTAAATTCCACTTTTTATCTTTCTCCTTTCATTTTTTATTTTTCATCTTTTCATCTCTCAGTTTTCATCGTTCATCTTTTCATCTTTCATTTTTCATCTGTTACCTTTTTGTTTTTCATTTTTTCATCTTTCACCTTTTAATCTTTCATATGTTTATCTTTCATTTTTATATCTTTCAACTTTTCAACTTTCATCTCATTCTTCATCTTTTCATCCTTCATTTTTCATCGACGCAGTGGTCCATCGGCGGGGAGAGAGAGAGAGAGAGAGAGAGAGAGAGAGAGAGAGAGAGAGAGAGAGAGAGAGAGAGAGAGAGAGAGAGACTTTGTTCCCACTGCAGTTTCACTGATCACAAGCCAATGTTTCAGTTTAATTTAATTTTTCCCACATTTTTTAGCGGCACTTATGTATTCAGTCATGTTAAAATTCAACTTATCTTTTATACATACTATGATAGTTTCTCTCTTTTAAATATAAATAATTTTTTTTCCTTTATACGATGTAAGCAGTGCTTACGTATTCAGTCGTGCAGAAAATGTAACTTTCCTTTGTACATGCCAAGATAATTACTCTCTTTTAAATGCTAATCATTTTTCCCTATACAGTGCAAGCAATGGTTATGTATTTATTCGCCCAGAAAATTTGGCTTTTCATTTATGCTTACTATGATTATTTTTCAATTTTAAATGTGATTGTTGTTAGAATTGTTTTTCCCGCTTCATTTTATGGTATAGTATAAAAATGCCATGTACATAAAGCGAGTATTATCATTATTAAAAATGGTTATGACGATGATAACAATGAAGATACTAATGATGCTCTTATGACGTAAAGCTCTCTGATAAATGTTTATTAAGCTTTACACCCTCATAATCAAGGAAGTGAAAATACTGGTAATTTTATCAGGAATTCTGTATATTCATAGTATGATATTTTGTAAAGGTATTCTTCTTTTGTTTATGTTATGGATACAGTATGGCTTCTATTTTTATATTCCACAATTTATGTGGAATAATTCAAAGGGCATGATGTGAATTCTCGTAACAGGTATTTTTATCAATGAGTCATTTACCTTACTAATCTTTGGCCAAGCATCGTTATCTAGAGCAACCTTGCATCAGCCATATACGAATC
>NC_089743.1:36856476-36886476 GCF_040412425.1 Macrobrachium rosenbergii
TGCAATCAAACGTCCAAATATGGCCATTTTCCATGAATAATGATCAATTAATTGCCAACTGACAGGATTTTTCACAGATAAGAAGGAAAGTCTGTTTGACGCCCAAAAATGAATGAATGACGAGAAGAGAGGCCTCAGGAATATGAAAAATTTGTCATGGATATAATTGAGATTTCATTGTGATTACTTGGTCGTGAAACCTAAAGCCTGCTTTGGCTACTCTAGATGTTCTACTGTATACTCCAAGTTTGCATTTCTGGTTTAGATTTCTTGGATAACATTGAAATTATGGCATTCTTTAAATTGTATTAACACAATACATGAGTTGATAATGTATTAATTAGGAATTAATAGGGATAGGACTTCGTTCATTGTTAGAATCAATAATAATAATAATAATAATAATAATAATAATAATAATAATAATAATAATAATAACAGGTTTTCACACTTCAGCTGTCAGTTCTTTAGTTCTCCACTTTTCAAATAAAAATCGTATTAGCATGAGGATAACTAATATTTATAGCATTACTGCCCTATTTTTTTTTAAAGAGAACATCGTCATTACCAATACATACAGATTAAATATTTGTTTATTAACGAAACCATGTATATCAAAAACTTTAATCCGTTAGATAAAAATGAAACTTTTATATCTTCTTCGTATAAACAACTCGCAGCCAAGGTTATAACAACGAAAGAATTTTCATGGAAACGAGCTGGAAACTTATTCCAAAGTGGCTCCAGAAATGAGGGATAACATAATGGAATATTTTTCCAGGCTCTTCCTAAGGAGAAGAGGCGAATGCAGCTGGCCTTTGTGCCCGAAGATTAAGACTTTTTATTTATTTATTTATTTTTTTTGCACGGGAGTAATGATGTTACGAAACTTGACCTTGATGAATGAGAGATGTAGAAGCCTGTTCGGTGCCAAGGTGAAATGAGAGGTGATGTAAATAGGGTTATTGCAGTGGATTTTTAGTATTAAAGGAAAGGAGAGAGAGAAAGGGATAGAGAACTTCTATAGTGGAGTGTATGAGTTAAGGGAATAAGCAAGAATATTCATTTCAATCCAGGATCCCAATTTAATATTTCTTCAGTATCTTTTGGAATGATTCTCTGTTTACTGACGATTTTCTGCTTTTTGATAATCTGTATTAAGTAATCCTCCCGAAAATTAGTCTTATCAACTTTCTGAAGCCATTGAAAGCATTTGGGAAATGATTCAAGTTGCAAAAACTACAACAACTGGCAACTTTTACGCTATTGGCTCGTTAAGGCTGAAAAGTGCTAGTTGTGGAAATCATCTTTTGTATTCATTTATACCCTCGAGTATCATACATATTTTTTACATTAATCAGTTAATTTCTCTTTACTCTATGGCGCAAAAGCATTTCTTTGCTTGTCAAATTGACGATGTCCATTTATGATGAAATAAATCGCGATGTTATTTTATTTTGATCCGGAACTATGCTGATTATTTTACAGTTTTGCACTGTATAAAAGAGAGAGAGAGAGAGAGAGAGAGAGAGAGAGAGAGAGAGAGAGAGAGAGAGAGAGAGAGAGAGAGAGAGAGAGAGAGAAGGTTGAGGCTGGAATGGAATGAAAGTAAATATTAATACTGAGATGGTTTGTATGATTTGAAGTGGAATAATAAGAAAAATGACAGATGTTCTGGCAGAGAACAAAGCAATGTGGGTCTGGTAAATGGAGAGACTGCACGGTTTAGGTGTTTGCTATGAGGCGATTATGTGAGAAGTCTGTGAATATGGACAAATCGTTGTATTTACCTTACGTGGACCTATGATTCATTCTGGTAGAACTGATAAGGAATAAATATGGAGAGTGTCAAGGCTGCATAGGGTAGGAGGTATGTGTACTAATGGTGGAGATCAAAATATTTTGGTTACATAGTGAAACCTGTATGAAGTTCTATAGGTGAGTATTTCTATAGAGCCTTAATAACTTTACAGATGTAGTGATTAGGGAAATTAAAGAACGACCGTCAACACTGGATGCTAAGTCGTAGGGCAATTAAATTGTTGGCGAATGGAGTGAGAATTGACAGATGTACTGTATACCAATGATATGATCATGACTGGAGTTAGTGAAGGAATGCTTTGGCAAGTAATGAAAGTATTTGAAAGGGTTTACCATGAACAGAGTTTAACAGATAATGTAAGCGAACGTAAGGATACCAGGAACGTAGTTAAATGAATATTAGTATACCTGTTCGATTGGTTTAACTTCTACAAGTACATATACCTTCCTTTTTAAATGATATACATTTAATCCTTGATCTAAAAATTAATCTTTTAAATAAAAAATCAACATGTCTATTGCGTCAGAGAAAATCTAAAATAGATTTATATAGAAACCATTGTGAAATATCTGATATCAAATATCAAATCCTCCAGACTTACATACCATGTCACAGAAGTAGAGAATTAGGTTCAATGTTTTTAGACCAGTGAAAAGCATAAATTTCTTTCTTCCAACTAGACTCAACTCCTCAACTTTCCAGAAAGCCACCAACGAACCCCAATCAACTGAAGTTCGAAGGGAGTTCGTCAAACTTCGAACTTCCCTTTTTAGTTTTCTGTAAAAGAAAACTATTGCGCCGGCTTAGTCTGTTCGTCCGCATTTTATTCTGTCCGCACTTTTTCTGTCCGCTCTTTTTTCTGTCCGCCCTCAGATCTTCAAAACTACTGAGACTAGAAGGCTGCAAATTGGTATGTTGATCATCCACCCCCCAATCATCAACCATACCAAATTGCAGCCCTCTAGCTTCAGTAGTTTTTATTTTATTTAAGGTTAAAGTTAGCCATAATCTTGGTTCTGGCAACGATATAGGATACGCCACCACCGGGCCGTGGTTAAAGTTTCGTGGGCCGCGGCTTATACAGCATTATACCGAGATCACCGAATGATAGATCTATTTTTGGTGGCCTGATTATAAGCTGTAGCGGCTGTACAGAAAACTCGATTGCGCCGAAGAAACTTCGGCGCATTTGTTTTTGTTGTTTTCTTGTTTTTTTCATTACACCACTAACGTCGAAGAGACAAGTGACTTTTGTGGTTGTTGATACAGGAGGAAGTTCAGAAGTTTAGACAAACAAACAAACAAACAAACAAAAAATAAGTGCAGGGAGCGTAATGTGTGTACAACTTTCTTTGTAGGCTTAAGTATTTTTTTTTTTCGTTTAAGTTCCTACCTTGAACAAAATACTTTTAGCACCTGGGAAGAATTGTGGCATGTTCTCCTGAATTTTTAATGCACTCTTTTACTTATTTGATAATTTTTGTTGCGATTTATCATCAAATTTAGTTGATATCGTATTTTGCAATGATTTTACTGAAGCAATACAGCATCAAGACAATTATCTCATAGAATAATAGCATATTCAGCAGCAGAATTATTTCCGAAGAACCCTTTGATGCTCATGTAGGCAAACCTTAATCGATATGCCACAGCACTGTTGTGTTGTATAATTTGTAAATATTTCTTCCTGATTTTCTGAGTTTTGTACCACTGAAAAGTTTCCAACGTTGCTTTATTACTTTTATACGACATTATCAAAAACTTTTTATTCAGTTAACTCAGAACTTATTGAAATTTCGTCATGAATTTGGCTGGGGATGATTAAATTAAACACAGATCCTGAAACGTGCTGTGAAAAAAAAAAAAACAATTAATTTCTTCGTTTATAACTATGTACCCTAAGGTACAATGTACACACACTCACATATAAATACTGCATTGTGCTAGAGTAATTTGTAAGTCTTACTCTTGTATGTAGTTGCAATCTCTTTGATTTCCATATCTTATTAAGTATGCATATTGTTTGATTTATTTTTGCAGTCTTCCTCTAAATTCCATAGTAAAGGAATGAACTTAGGATTTCGACGTTTATAAATATTTGATAGAATCGACCTGAATCTTTTCTCTTGTTAGTTTCATTTCATCTCTGTGTGCTTCCTACCTTTCATCTTTTTATTTTCCCTCAGAGAAAAGATAATTTTCCACATGAAGTTAAATCTATAAGAGAATCCTTCCTGTCTGCATTTGAATTGCGGAAGTGTATGTCCGAGAGAGAGAGAGAGAGAGAGAGAGAGAGAAGAGAGAGAGAGAGAGAGAGAGAGAGAGAGTATAAAGTCTGGCGTGTTCAAAAGCTTCAGGTTGAAAAATCTAAGCCATGTCACACACAAACTAAACAACGTCAGGTATAAACAGGATTCATGATACGAAAAATTTTCGAGGCAATTTGCGTCAGGCTTTGAGCTACTTTTCCGCAACTTTTTCGTTACTCATATTAAAAATTAAAGTTAATTAGTAAACCAGCAAAAGGCTTCTCTCTCTCTCTCTCTCTCTCTCTCTCTCTCTCTCTCTCTCTCTCTCTCTCTCTCTCTCTCTCTCTCTGCAAGTGGTAAAACTTAATCACCTGTCACGATTACGATGGTTTGATTCCGATTGTAAATACAACAATTAAATTGTACAGAATATATACATCATAGTCGAATAGGTAAATGGCTGACTATCACTGTATCCAAACAGGAGAGTGCATGTTCGAATCCTGGTCCGGGCAGATGCACTTATCAGTTAAAATTCCCCTTGCTTGGAAGTTATTCTCAATGTAAAATTAATCCTTCATTAAGGGACAGTTTGTATATATATATATACACATATACATATATATATACATATATATATAAATTTATATATATATATATATATATATATATATATATATATATATATATATATATATATATATATATATATATATATGTATATGAATGTATAACATCCACATACATAAAAACAATTAGACTAATTTTCTACCTCTGCAGTCATCACAGACCTGAATTTGCTATAAAACCCGTTTCCTTCTGTGTTTATGAAAGCATCAACCGAACGCTACGTGTCTCTAAAAGTACTACAAATTCAGAATCCAGAAACAGCAACGATTCTCTTATTTTTACAGAACTGAGAAGGGAAGGAGCAGCTAACTTTCGTGAATGAGTACGAGGAGAGGAATTAAGAGTAGTCAGCGAGCGAGTAAGTCAAGATTCACAGTTAACTGGAGCGTGTGAATGTCGGGATTTTTGGCAGTAACCGAAAGCTATCTGTTGAAAGACTCGGACCCAGTGCATGAAATTAATCCCTTAATCAGGATTTTTCTTTTCTTCAGGAGATGGAGCTGGACATTCCTACGCGTTCAGGGCAGAAGATGAATGCTTTCATGTCCAGAAACTATGAATACCTCGTCCTATATTTACAGAGATGTAATATCTGTTGTATCTGTTTTTGCACTTTGAGTCACGCGTTGGCTTGTTCATAGGATAATATATGTATATACAGTATGTATATATATATATATATATATATATATATATATATATATATATATATATATATATATATATATATATATAAGAAGATAAAAGGCCCATAAAACACTGTTTCAACGTTGCAACCATGTATTTCGACCACTTCTTTCTGTGACCCTGTTCACTGGTAAAATATGGACAGATGATATGATACGAGCAGTGGAGTGGACGAAGGCATAACTCTGCAGCATAGACCAGAAAACTAGAAAACACATGACAATACACAAAGCACTACACTCAATAGCAAATACGGACTGACTATACATAACACGAATGGACGGGGGGGAGAGGGCTACTAAGCATAGAGGACTGCGTCAACATCGAGAGTAGAGTACTGGGACAATATCTGAAAACCAGTGAAGACGAGTGGCTAAGGAGTGCATGGGAAGAAGGACTGATAAAAGTAGGCGAAGACCCAGAAATATACAGAGACAGGAGAATAAAAAACAGAACAGAGGAATGGCACAACAAACCAATGCACGGACAGTACAGTACATGAGACAGACAAAAGACTTGGCCAGCAATGAAACATGGCAATGGCTACAGAGGGTAGAACTCAATAAGGAAACAGAAGGAATGCTAACAGCGGCAAAAGATCAGGCCCTAAGAACCAGATATGTCCAAAGAACAATAGATGGAAATAACATTTCACCCATATGCAGGAAATGAAATATGAAAGACAAGACCATAAACCACATAGCAAGTGAATGCCCTGCGCACCCATAGACCCAGTAGAAAAAGAGGCATGATTCAGTAGCAAAAGCCCTCCACTGGAGCCTGTGCAAGAAACACCAGCTAGCTTTCAGTAATAAGTGGCAGGATCATCAACCTGAGGGAGTGATAGAAAACGATTAGGCAAAGATCCACTGGGACTTTGGTATCAGAACAGATAGGATGATACATGCCAATAGACCAGACGTGACGAAGAAAGTATCACTCAATGATGTCGCAATACCATGGGACAACAGAGTATTTGAGAAAGAAAGAGAAAAAATTGATAAATATCAAGACCTGAAAATCTAAATAAGAAGGATATGGAATATTCCAGTGGAATTTGTAACCACAATCATAGGAACACTAGGCACGATCCCAAGATCCCTGAAAACGAATCTGGAAAAACTAGATGTCGGAGTAGCTCCAGGAGTCATGCAGAAAAGTGTGCTACTAGAAACAGCGCACATAGTGTGAAAAGTGATGTACTCCTAATAGTGCAGCAGATTGCTGTAAAAATCGTTCAGATAGTGAAACAAGCATGAAATTTGGCACAAACATTCCTAAGACTACGCTCTCTTAGAAAAGGGCGCTGGCCACCTGAAAATCCAAGATGGCGGCTATTTTTCAAAATGGCCGCCATCTATGTTGAGATTCACTGGTTTGGGAGCATCTATTGGATGGAATATGCCAGTTTTTTTAAACCTCGACTTTTAGGTTATAAAATGTTCCATACCACACATTTTATTGAAAACCCTTACTAAATGAATTGTAACCAAGGTGGCGTACAAAATGGTTGCCATAAAAGTTTTTTTCTATCCACAGCGCTAGCAGACATAGAGACCAACTGTTTTTATTTAATGGTATATTCATGTGATCAGACAGTTTAACTAATATTCTATTTTCAACTGAAATAGTAATGGTATGGTCACATACAACATTGTGTCTAAGACTGTAACCATAAAAGAAAAGAAGAGAAATACGGACTAAACGCAACCAATCTATGTATAGGTCTCTCAACCTACACCTTTGAAAAAATTCGAGGATAAGAAGGTAGGCATAGCATGACACGTTGGATGCTCAAGCTAGATTATCTACTGAAGAGAGGGCAATATTTATCTAGACTTCACATTTGCAAGTGCACAGAGCTGTGCAGGAAGAAGACCCAGCTTGTAGCACTTGCACCTTTCCGACAGCCTGCTTTGCATCCACATTTGGTAAGCTGTTGGCAACTCTTGGCTAAGGGCGAGTTGGTTGTCCAGAGGACTTGCCATGCTTCACCAGACTTTTGCCATCCCCACTCAGCAGGGTTCTCTGGCTGTGGCTGACACTGGGTGGCCTGCCCCACACACAACCAGCCTGGTACGCAGCACGCTTGGTGTGTTGGAGGAGAGCTCCTGGTTGGTGGAATGGCCTCATATGCCCTTTGTTTTCTGGCAAACATATCAAGTCTAGCCTCATCCACAGTGCCAGCAGTGCTGGATCTTTCATACATAAGTATGACAAACCTCTCCAGGACCTTCAGGTCACTCTCTTCCACTCTGAGAGGGTAGTGACTCAGTTTGGAGAACACAGTGGAGGCCTCTGGAAAGATGTTCCATGTCTGCCAGGCGGTCTTCTTGCCCTTGCTCGGAAGGCTGACACTGTATCACAGCCTGTGAACGCATGGAAGAAGAGCATGCCATTCACCTTCTCCTGGCCCAGAGAGTTGCACAGGTCATGCACAGCAATCCAGCGCAGGCTCTGGCCTTGGCCAAATGCCACCCATAGCTTCTCTAGCCCTAGATTGTGGAGAGTGGAGAAAGCACTGACTGCAACGACAAGAACATCTGTGTCATTTGCTTTAACCGTGATGGTCTTGGCTCCATGTTCTGTGGCATATTTGGCATGGAGAAAGATGCGGTGTCAGCTTCCTCATGAGAGCACTTTTCCAGTCCCTGAAGACTAGCCTCATGAGTGCTGAGGACAGCAGACCCTTTCGTGGCAATGACAACATTTGTGGCAGACATCTGGGCAACTTTGTCTGCCAGGAACTGGAACAACTCTGTCTTGTTGGCATCGTGTCTTAGGAAATTGCGCCAGTTGGATGGAATTGTGTTCTTGTCTGTCACCTTGCGCCTTCCTCCTGACCACGTTGGAGCCTGGTCTCAGCTTTGAGGCTGGATGTATTGTATACATCAAATACAAGATGTGATGATGTGTACTTGCTGCTATAGGATTGTATCACAGGCAAGAAGTCGCAAAGTGCATAGCCCTCAAAGGTCTTTCCTTTCTTTGGTGGCAAGGCGTGGACCAAAGCTGATCCATCTACAATGAGGACATCAGTCTTTGGTTCTTTGTCTTCTAGTGTAACATGACTCTCCAGGACCGAGGTCAGCTGAGACTTCTGACATGTGTACAGCCTACCACCCTCACTAAGGGAAGCTGGGAATGTTTGATTCTCGTGCTGGAAGAATTCCTGCAGATCACATTCACGGCTCTGACAGGATATAAATAGCTTTGAGAAAGCTGGCAATCCTCCTTCAGAAGTTTCTGCTTTGACTGTTCTACAGGAGCAGCTTCTTGCCTGAAGAAGTCAGTTCTGTTCTTCTTTATCGGCTCATAGAAGGAGACTGCATTGTTTGCCAAAGAGTCTGAAAACTTCTGAAATTTAGTGCGGCCTCTGTCAAGGTGTGTCTGTAGAAGTTCTGCTGAGCTGGGGTGGGCAATGTCTTTGTTGTCAATGGAATACAGATCCTGGCTCTCTTCCTGAAAAGGACTTCCCAAGTGTTGCAAAGCCAATGACAGCTTGCTGACTCTCTCCAAGAATGTCTTCTGCGCATGAGGTGTTTGTTCATGGTGTGTTGTCTGCTCATTAGACTCCTTTACTTTGAACCTCTGTTTCGTATGCAGACACCAAGCGGATGATCTCTGGGCCAGCCACCATCCATCTTCTGAGTGCTGACGGATCTTCAGTCAGCCGAATGGCTCCGCCATCAGTCTTTATAAAGGCATTGGTCTGCTCATGAGCTTGGTCAAGAGCTATTGCTGAGAACTTGATGTCAGCCCCATGCTCAACCATCCCTACAAACTGGAGCAGGAGAGGAGGCACAGAATTTCGTACACAAGCCTCAGAAAATGTGCCATCAAACCGTGACTGATGATCAAGTATAGACTTTCTGAGAATATTTGCTGCTTTAGCAATGATAACTGCCTCTGAAAGATCAGATGATTGAGCAAGTGCTTTTCCCACATCCTTTTGAAATGCAAGTAATACATCTCTGCCAGATTTATGAGCCTCAAGTTCTGGAATTTCTGCCAGAAGTTTGTCTTTGAGTCTCGTGGAATTTACACTTGGTGACTCTACACCCTAATTGTTCCAGACGTTGTTGGTAGAGGTGGCAAATATCTGCCAGCCGAAATGTGACTGGATCATCTGAACAAAGGTTGTTTTCAACAATGTATGTCATCAGTTCTGACAGAACTAGTGGATACACATCTGATTCTGACTCGGTGCTACCTTGGTCTTTCTCAAGGCCCTCAGGTAGGACCTTTTTCTGTTGTAGAGGCACAGAGACAGGCATGGTGATACTTAAACTCCTGTGCAATGACATCCCCACCAGTCAACTTAGCAAGGAGCTTGCCATCACTAAGTATCTCTGCACATTCACGCAATTTCAAGTCAAGGCCCTTAGTACTAGCCTGTCTGAGATCAGATGCAGGTGCCACTTTCTCACAGAAAATGCAAACTTCATTGTCATGACTGGTTCGGCGCAGTTTTGCACGACTAGTCTCAGTGTTGCTGGTCTGGTCATTGGATTGTCGCTTTCTTGCACGGTCCAGTTTAGTGTTGTTAAACAACAAGCGACAGTTCACATGGTATTTTGCTGCATTTTTCCTGAGAGTGGCCTCTATGCCATCACCTTCATCCAGCCTTGCTGGATCCATTATCAGTGGCATTTCATTAATTTCACTGAACATGGGAATGTTCCTTGCCAGCATTGTGTACCCATCATGGTCTAGGACATGATGACTTGGAGGTGATGTCAAGTGCTCACCTCTTTTGTCCTTCTGACAAAGACAACACAAACTCCAGTTTGTTTTTCTACTGCTCAATATTGGATTGGCATCACATTCTGCCATGATTTCACTTTTGATTAAGGCCGAGGGGTTATCCTTTACCACCTTAAACAAAGCACACATTCCTGTATGGGATTCAACTAGGTTCGGTCTCCCTACACCTAGCCCGATCATTCATCCAGTGCCATTTAAGTCCCGTGTGATCTGTACACCATCCGGGTAAGTACATGAACCATCATGTACAGCCCCCATACCCTTGGCTCGGCTCTCCCGCGCTGGCACATCCTGTCTATTCAGGTGCGGCTATCTAACTATAGCTGGTCTGGGGCTGTTAGAAAGCATTTGGGACACTAAACTAAACTATACTACGACTACTAGTCTAAGACTACAGGATTAGTAAAGCTGGATTAGCTGGCACTGAACCCCATGCTGAGTTACACAGCAGTGATGTCACCAGTGTGCCCTGGTTGTGTGCAGACATACACTCTTTTACATTTATTAATTTTCCTTCAAAATTGATGGGTTATTCGAAAGAGATGGCCTCATTAGGATCTAAAACCACAGAAACCAAGATCCATGCTTAAAACGATAATTGTTGAACGGGCATTATTTCTCATTATAATTATTGTTTCTACCTTTCTTGGCAGCCATATAGCCCCATATTTAAAGGTAAACTGTACTGGGAAGCTACAGAAACATAATATTCACAAGAAATAGTATGGAAGAGCTTTACCATATTGCTAGAAGCAAATACATGCCATTCTAGTGAAAAATTAGCCAAAATCTGTCGATACTGGCCGCCATCTTGGAATTTGGCCGCCATATTAAATTTTTGCGTGGCCAGCGCCCTTTCTGATAGAGGAACTTTAAAGAGTTACTTGTGCAAATTTCATGCTTGTTTCACTATCTGAACGATTCTTATGAAATATGTAATTATCTGCTGCACTAGTGCAGCAGATTGCTGTAAAAATCGTTCAGATAGTGAAACAAGCATGAAATTTGGGCACAAACATTCCTAAGACTACGCTCTCTTAGAAAAGGGCGCTGGCCACCTGAAAATCAAGATGGCGGCTATTTTCAAAATGGCCGCCATCTATGTTGAGATTCACTGGTTTGGGAGCATCTATTGGATGGAATATGCCAGTTTTTTTTTTAAACCTCGACTTTTAGGTTATAAAATGTTCCATACCACACATTTTATTGAAAACCCTTACTAAATGAATTGTAACCAAGATGGCGTACAAAATGGTTGCCATAAAAGTTTTTTCTATCCACAGCGCTAGCAGACATAGAGACCAACTGTTTTTATTTAATGGTATATTCATGTGATCAGACAGTTTAACTAATATGCTATTTTCAACTGAAATAGTAATGGTATGGTCACATACAACATTGTGTCTAAGACTGTAACCATAAAAAGAAAAGAAGAGAAATACGGACTAAACGCAACCAATCTATGTATAGGTCTCTCAACCTACACCTTTGAAAAATTCGAGGATAAGAAGGTAGGCATAGCATGACACGTTGGATGCTCAAGCTAGATTATCTACTGAAGAGAATTATAAGGAGGCAGGAGGCAACCTGGATCCCCACACTGTAAAAACCACCCAGTCGAATAGGATGATTGTGATAGACCAAAGATATAATATAATAATAATAATAATAATAATAATAATAATAATAATAATAATAATAATAATAATAATAATAATAATAATAATAATAATGTTATTTTCTGAGTCCATATATTCAAATTCACCATTACCTCACCATGTCTGCAGCTGCTTTAACGAATATACAAAAAATTTTTCACGTTAGGCTTAAACACAGACACACTTAGCGAAAAAACAAACACTGAAATTTCCTAATTCATTATAACGGAGCTGCGAAATGAGTTAGCCAAAACTAGTCTACGCTTTCACGGAAACGAGTATAAAATATTTCAGCAAACAACTCCAGCTGTTCATGGGACGTGGAATTTATTTCAAGGAGACATCACTAAAAAATGGGAACTGGGAGTTAAGTTATAGCTGGAGTCGAATATAGTGAGAGGAATTTCTCAGTTAAAATGAAAACGCCCTAAAAACTGAGATTAACGGCAAAGGAGGAAAATATATATGACTCTCTTATGAATATATGATAATGTTAGTTTTGAAACAAAGTTCCGTTATATGGGAATGCAGCTTTCTTTGTTTCGTTAATTTGAAAATAAGTGTTTTATTCGTATTCAGTGTGGTTTGTTTTATTTTTATTTATTTATTTTCTGTAAGCACAGTGGGAGGAGCAGAATTTTTAAGTTTCTTTCTCTCTCTCTCTCTCTCTCTCTCTCTCTTTCTGTATAAATATGGAATGTATACTCTTTATTTCATATCAGAAAAATATAGGTATATCTGTTTTTATGACAAATGAAATGCAAAGGAAAACCAAATATGAAGAGATTGAGATGTTTGAATCAATTCCCCCAGTCGACTAAGGTAAACGCTCGAAGCCACGAGGGCATTAGAATCGAATGGAAAGAGAGAGAGAGAGAGAGAGAGAGAGAGAGAGAGAGAGAGAGAGAGAGAGAGAGAGAGAGACAGACAGAGAGAGAGTTTGTATCTTTGTATCAGTTCAACGTTGTAGTCCTAGAGTCATGTAATATTAAATTTATGAGATATTATACAAGGAAAAACAGAAACTGAGGAATTAAAGTGATTTATTGGTAGAGTAAGAAAAAAAAAAGAAGGAAACTATAGAATGTATTAATGTGGAATTTGCATTATTAAATGAAGAGGAATGACAAAAAGTGTGAAATTTATAAGCGAAGAATATGCAAAGTAATAAAATTTAAGCAAAGAAAGCGAAATGTAAGCTCAGCAGATTGGAAAGGCAGCAAGATCAAGCCTTATGAATAAACAATAATTAGCGTTAGGAAATTCGACATGTTGCTACGTTGTTTGAACCTCTCACGATGATGAGATGATAAATTGTAATCGAAAAGATTTTCTCTGGGCATTTAAGTTCTTTCACATAGTTCGGTGCCCTTAACAATTCATTCTGTCTTACATGCACGTCGAGACATCTATTGTTTTCGCAAATTGTGACGAGGATGATCAAGAATCGTTGCATGCGCTCTCTCTCTCTCTCTCTCTCTCTCTCTCTCTCTCTCTCTCTCTCTCTCTCTCTCTCTCTCTCTCTCTCATACATTCTAATTGTATTAATTGAATTCACATATTGATACCAGACAAAAGAATGATGCTTCTTTAACTGATATCTACGGACCTTCTCTCTCTCTCTCTCTCTCTCTCTCTCTCTCTCTCTCTCTCTCTCTCTCTCTCTCTCTACATTCTAATTGTATTAATTGAATTCATATATTGATACCAGACAAAAGAATGATGCTTCTTAACTGATATCTACGGACCTTCTCTCTCTCTCTCTCTCTCTCTCTCTCTCTCTCTCTCTCTCTCTCTCTCATACATTCTAATTGTATTAATTGAATTCATATATTGATACCAGACAAAAATGAATGATGCTTCTTTAACTGATATCTACGGACCTTCTCTTCTCTCTCTCTCTCTCTCTCTCTCTCTCTCTCTCTCTCGCTCTCTCTCGCTCTCTCTCTCTCCCTCTCTTAGATTATAAAACTAAAATGTTACCGAAATATTTGCTGATCAGATGAAAACAGCATTCTTTCTCTCTCTCCTCTCTCTCTCTCTCTCTCTCTCTCTCTCTCTCTCTCTCAATTTTACACACACGTGTGTAAGAGGGTGAAGACTACAGGCACTCACACAAACACACACACAGAAAGGACAAAATACATTTCAACCACTGTATAGGCGACTTTTGCAAGCAAAAGTATGGAATTGCTTTTTTGATATATTCAAAACCATTAGTTTCAGATACCTGAGAATATTCTACTAAGATTTCTCACTGTGAGGGTCAGGTATTCAGTGTGAATAAGGGGTAATGTAGAGAGAGAGAAAAACGAATAGATATGAAAGCACGAAAACTTTGTATTGGTGGAGGATGAGAAGGGAACATTCAGCAGAGGGGGAAAGGATTAAAGGAAATAAAATCGATATAAAAACAACACAACAACATTAATAATAATGGAAGACATATAAAAATTTAAAAATAGTGACAAAAGAAGCGTGGTTATAGTAGTAAAGAAGAAGAAATATATTATTATATGAAGGAATAGAAGGCAAAGATATCCCAGAAAAAGATAAAAGGAAGGGTATATGAAAATAAAAGTAAGAAAGAAATCTATATAATAAATTTCGAACATTTTCTTTTTGAAATCTTTGAGAGTAATGCAGACTAGAAAGTTGAAGAGTGATTGCAATATGTCGATGAAAAAGGTTTATGAAATTTACGTGGCATTATAATGGAATCCTGGGTGAGAGGAGAGATGCCGATGGGAAGCGGGTGGGGGTGGGTGTTGCTAATGGCATGCTAAACGACGAAACGGTAAATGATAATTAGTTGACTATGGTTTGTGAAAACCATAGTCACTCAATTACTCAAATTACTCACTGAACATCAGGGTTTCGCAACCGCTAGAGCCACAACCTCTGAAAATAAAATAATAAAATAAATATGGTAATATATAAGCCTATATAATAAATTATACGTATTATGTATATATATATGTATATATATATGATACACATATATATTATACACACATATGTATATATATATATATATATATATATATATATATATATATATATATATATATATATATATATATATATATATATATATATATATATATATATATATATATATATATATATATATATATATATATATATATATATGTAATATATATATATATTGACTTCTTTCAAAGCAGAAATCGAACTGAGGGCCTTGAAAGAAAATTAATTCCCTTTACCACATAGGCAAATGATGATCGCCCTGGTCTATCTATAATTTAATTTTAACATAAATTTCTTGATTTTGTTGATGAATATCCATCTTCACAAAGTTTTTTTTATATAAACCAGGTAATTGCAAAATTAAATCTTATGAAGAAATTTTTCTAATAATTTATTTTCAATGCAACAAATTAAAAAAAAAAAAAAACTCTTTACTGAGTCTGCCATTTTACAACTTCAGATGGCGAGGCCACAGCTATTTCCAACTCTTCATTATTAATACCGAAACGCCTCAAAAACAACGTGTTGTTTTTCCTATTTCCTGGAAATTTAGAAAAAGCAAAACGAAATCCCAAGGTTCCAATATTATTTTTCTTCTCTGAAAGGTGGGCGCCACAAAATATATCACCTCCTAAAGTAGGAAATGCAACCCATTGCCCTGCAATAGTCTGCTGGAAACTCTGGTGCATTCCAGAAATGGTTAAAAATCTTGGAAAAATATAAATTCTTTTGCCTTGGCTGCGGCGTCCTCCTCAGGAATCACGGGGCAGGGAAAAACAAGGCAGAGAAAAGTAGCCAGAAATCTAAAACTAGAAATGTATGAACAGTGCATAGATGGAGGAAGTCTTCATAAAATTGTTTTCTGTATTTTTGTACGGAGGGAAAGGCATGTGAATTCTTCAGCATGCGTTTGTTTATAACCCTGTTTGGTAAATAGCAAAATACTTCTTTGTAGCTACCCTCTTCAGTTAGAGAAATTTTATAATTGTCTTCTTCTGTTTAGAATTTAAACATTTCATTGGAAAAATATTTGTGTGACACATAATACTTTAAGTTTATCAAGAAACTTCAGAGGTCACTGAAAAACTAAAATTGTTATGTATATATAATGAATAATACATAAAACCAACCATTTAAGATAAACATAACCATAGAAATATAAGATAATTATTTTGATATAACGAATTGTTAAATGAACAGAAAGAGAGGAAAGGACTTCAATATATAAAGTATATAAGTTTTTTTTTTATTTTTTACCTTTTAAAACACAGATTTCTTTCCTTGTCGTTCTCTTGAAATAAAAGGCATTTTACTGTTGAACACAATTTCTCCATAAGATTCTGAATCAAGATTAGTTTTACAATTTTCTTGTTTTGTTCTCTAACTTTCTGTTTCTTATTTTCAGTTTCTCCAAATGATTTTCCCTTATGTACAGTACTGTTACTTCAGACGGTCTTTCGTTTTTATCTTTTAATTCTATTTATTCTTAATTTGCATTTTTAAAATTTAATATTCATCTAACCCTTTATTTCTTCAAACTATATACTCAGTGATAAATGTCATCACATTATCCACCGAGTCTGTCTGTCTGTCCGTCTGTCTGTCTGCCTCAATATCTTTCCTTTCCACTCATTCTCTCTTACTCTCTCTATTCCACCTCTTTCCTTCCCCTTCTTTCTCTTTTTCTTTCTCTGTCTTTCGCTCTCTCTATCTGTCTCCTTCTCTCCTCCAATACCCTTCCTCGTCTCTCTCTTTCTCCTTTTCCGTCTCCTCTCCCTTTGTCTTTCTCTCTCTACCCTCCTTTCCTTCTCTCTCTCTCTCTCTCTCTCACACACACACAATCGCTCAAACACTGTCGTAGCAGTTGCTGTTTAAGATTCGAGCTTCAGCTCGGTAAAAAAAAAAAAAAAAGGAAAATCCCTTTATCCAGGTGTTATCTGGAAGAGAACCGCATCCGTTCCAGGGAGCCTTCCAGTCAGGTGATGCTGCTGGAAAAAGGAAAATAAACAATCGCACAGCAACAGAGTCGTTGGGCGAATATTTCAAATTGTGAACGTTTTCGATGAGAGCCTAGGGAAGGAAAAAGAGTTTTTCTTTTTTACTTTTTTACAAAGCGTTACATTTGCATATGGGATTTCAGATGGTTTAGTTTTATTTGTGATTTCCTATTGTTTTTACTAATGTTTTATGTCTCTTTCCAGTGCAATGCGCGGCAACGATTATAGTTATTTTTTGTTAGCAAGCCTTTATTTCCATGAGATATATACTTGCATATGCGTAAATAATTCATATATATACACACACATATATATATGTATATTATATATATATATATATATATATATATATATATATATATATATATATATATATATATATATATATATATATATATATATATATATGTGTGTGTGTGTGTGTGTGTGTGTGTGTGTGTGTGTGTGTGCATACTGCACATGTATATAGTGAACAAATCAAAGAAAACTTTGAGAATAAATTATTGCATCAAAACATCTTCAAGATAAATTACCGTTAACAACAGTAATATATGGTCTATAATTCTCCATCCACATATTAGAAATATTGAGATTCGGTGTAGTAAGAGGCGTTGTTATATGGATTACATTTGCATGTTTGAGCGGATTACAAGGAAGGAATACCATAATCCCAGTGTATTTGCTTTGGTACATGGAACAGCATTGCTGATATTGTTCAGGAATGCATATGATTTCGAAAAAAAAGTTCCTCACAATAATTAGGTGTTACCTACTTTTGTTAATGATTGTTTATATATATGTATATATATATATATATATATATATATATATATATATATATATATATATATATATATATATATATATATTTATACATATATAATGCATTTCTAATATTGTTTTCAAATTATATTGTAATTTACTAAAATTGTAAAACCTACTATTAAATTACTTTTTCCCATGATGTTTTCTTATTTTACGATTAATTTTTTCATTTTCCTAATTCCAGTTTACTTACAATAAATATATCGGTTTTATGTTTATTTCCTCATATAATCCTTTTTAATCTCATATTTATTTAGTTCATTGAATCTGTATTTCCATCTTCAGTAATTACCTTTATAATTCATTTCATGTCCCACGCTCTAAAGGATCCGAGTAGCAGTTATTATTAGTTCCTCTCTCTCTCTCTCTCTCTCTCTCTCTCTCTCTCTCTCTCTCTCTCTCTCTCTCTCTCCGTTTAGTTTGAATTGTTCTTGGGCTCAGAGTGTTTACTACAGCCAACGAGGTGAATCCATCTAAATTATTGATAAAATTAACGTCTTTCTCTTTTCATATTTATGGGCCCTTGATGCATATGATTCTAAGGGAAAGTCTTTTATTTACCAGCAAATGATCAAGGCCTGATTTGGTTTTGGATAATTAAAGTACATATACAAGACTAATAATGGTTACACACACACACACATATATATACATATATGAATATGACCATTAATTAATCAATTGTCTAGTATACGTACTAGCTCTCTCTCTCTCTCTCTCTCTCTCTCTCTCTCTCTCTCTCTCTCTCTATCTATATATATATATATATATATATATATATATATATATATATATATATATATATATATATATTGCAGGCCGAACTATTGCCTATTATCTGTTCGTTCATTACTATTAGAAGAAAAAGTGCTTCTTTTAGTCATATTACGAAAAGCTTGCAAAAACAATCTACGAATAAATAGTCAGTTTACAAATCATCGCTTCTTAGCAATTTTATTGTAAACAAACAATCAAAACAATTATATAACATAGCATAAACCTCTTATGATAAGCGTCCGTTGATGAAGCTTTCAATTATCAAGTTCAATCAGCTGAACCTGGAGGCGATTCTCAAGTTGAATGGATAATCCGCGAGGATTCTAGTGAGGGATTCAGTGCCCTTTGGGTGTTCATCTCTAACATAGTCAGGCAGATGGAAGGGATGATCTTTAGGAGTTATTACCGTATATGTGATAGGACTCTGCTTGTATTGGCTGGTATGTAACGGTAAGCTATCGTTGTATATATATATATATATATATATATATATATATATATATATATATATATATATATATATATATATATATATATATATATATATATATATATATATGTATAACTGAATCACGAAAATATGGAACGTGATAAATATGTAGATAAAGATAAAATCCACAAAGGAAAGGGATGCACTGGGGTGCTGCAGAGGCCTTTCGACTGTCTGTCGCCCTTTACTTAGCAGACTGAAGAAATATAAAAGTAAGTTTACAAAGAAAGCTCATATAAATGACAGATGGGGATTACAAAGGAAAAAATATGTACCTGGGATCCAACACAATTGAAGAATTAGTAGAATTGCCAAAACAGGGTTAAATATTTAAGAGGTTTTACAAAGGATTGAGATCAACTGTTCAGAAGCAGGGACAGGACAATTAAAAGATTATACAAGAGGGTGACTGACCACCAAAAAATATTAGTACAACAAAATAATTCTCTTTTTTTGTAAACAATAATAATTTTTGCAAGATGAACATTTTTACAAATAAAAACTATATTAAACCTACGAATAAGTAAGAAACTAGTTTGTAATTAAGTCAGTGATTTTATCTTTTAAGTCATTCGTGAACATTTTTCTAATACAGGGGTCCAAATAATATATGCCAGGGCTAAGGTTAAAAATACAGCTGGAAGTAAGCTGTATAATAGAAGACTCCAAAAGATCTTGAAGAGAAATCTTTTGATCTGGCAATCACTGAACTTTCAGTCCAATTTATCCTGTGAGAGTTCTCACTTAAATGAATGAATATAGCATTGGATGTTTGTCCAGTTTTGACTGAATACTTATGTTGCTTAATACGTACATCTAAATCTTTGCTAGACTGGCCAACATAAAAAGAGGGGCAGTCCAAACATGGAATTTTATATATTATGTTGTTGTTTTCTTTAGGGCTATTCTATATTAAAATTCCTTTTAGTGTGTTATTATAGGAAAAACTGAGGTTGACATTAAAAGATTTTAACAATGATTTTATGTTTTCAAAACCACTCAAATAAGGCAAGCTAAGAATGTTCTTAGGGGTTTTTTCTCCATGTTACTTTCACTATAAAACTTTTTGTGGGCTTTATTATAACAAATATCTAGTATATGTGAAGGATAACATAAATCTGTCCCTATTTTTCTTATGTATTCAATTTCTTGGTCCAAATACTGGGGACTGACAATCCCCTTAACCAAGTCACAAAATTTCAGCAGCACAGTGAAAAATATCCTTAAAGATAAAAAAGAATTAATGGGTCAGTTGTCGGTAAAATTTCCCTCGTTACCTTACTTGTACGGATTAGTAAAAACACACAAAGAAAATAATCCTATGCGGCCTATTATCAGTATTGTTGGCCCAGTATCATACAAACTTTCGAAATATATTACCAAGCTCTTGTCCCCGTTACTTGGAACTATCTCCGATTCTCACGCATATAATTGCCTAGATTTAGTTGATAAATTAAGCAAAATCACCTTTTGCCCCACTGATAGATTAGTTAGTCTTGCTGTTTGTTCTCTTTTTACTAAAGTCCCTATAGATTCTATTTTAGAGTATTTTAGTAATGAGCTAATCCATCATGAATTACCTCTACCTGTAAGTCATATTATTTCACCTACTAGGTTGTGCATTTGTGATTGTAAGTTTATATTCAATGGTGAATTTTACCAACAAATATTTGGTATGGCAATGGGCAACCCTTTATCTACACTCCTCTCAGACTTGTATATAGAATTCTTTGAAAAACGATATTTACCTAATATCATTTATACTCCTTTAAAGTGGTATAGATAATTATGTTGACGATATTTTAGCTGTTTTGCCTGTTGGTATTGATGTAAATGATTTGCTCTCTAATTTGAATAACCAGGTACCATCCATTGAGTTTACTTTAGAATTAAAAAAAGACAATTGCCCCCCTTTCTTAGATATTTTAATATAGAGAACCATTTCAATGCAAATTCAGTATTTATAGGAAACCATCCCACAACTTAACTTATATACATTTTTATTCAGGCCATCACCGTATCATCAAAATATGAATTTTTTCTTCTATGTTTTTATGAGCTTTGCGCATTGTCAGTCCCCAGCATTTGGATCAAGAAATTGAATACATAAGAAAAATAGGGACAGATTTATGTTATCCTTCACATATACTAGATATTTGTTATAATAAAGCCAACAAAAAATTTTATAGTGAAAGTAACACAGAGAAAGAAACTCCTAAGAACATTCTTAGCTTGCCTTATTTGAGTTGTTTTGAAAACATAAAATCATTGTTAAAATCTTTTAATATCAAACTCGTATTTTCCTATAATAACACACTAAAAGGAATGTTAATAAAAAATAGCCCTAAAGGAAACAACAACATAAAATATAAAATTCCATGTTTGAACTGCCCCTCTTTTTATATTGGCTAATTTAGCAAAGATTTAGATGTACGTATTAAGCAACATAAGTATTCAGTCAAAACTGGACAAACATCCAATGTTATATTCATTCATTTAAGTGAAAACTCTCACAGGATAAATTGGACTGAAAGTTCAGTGATTGCCAGATCAAAAAATTTCTTCGAGATCTTTTGGAGTCCGCTATTATACAGCTTACTTCCAGCTGTAATTTTAACCTTAACCCTGGCATGTGTTATTTGGACCCCTGTATAAGAAAAATGTTCAAGAACGACCTAAAAGATAAAATCACTGACTTTTAATTTCAAATTAGTTACCTTATAAATACTTTCTTACTTATTCTTAGGTTTAATATAGTTTTTTTATTTGTAAAAATGTTCATCTTGCCAAAATTGTTATTGTTTACAAAAAAGATAATTATTTTGTTGTACTAATATTTTTTGGTGGTCAGTCACCCCCTTGTATAATCTTTTAATTGTCCTGTCCCTGCTTCTGAACAGTTGATCCTAATCCTTTGTAGAACCTCTTAAATATTTAACCCTGTTTAGGCAGTTCAACTAATTCTTCAATTGTGTTGGATTCCAGGTTCATATTTTTTCCTTTGTAATCCCCATCTGTCATTTGTATCAGCTTTCTTTGTAAACTTACTTCTATATTTCTTCAGTCTGCTAAGTAAAGGGCGACAGACAGTCGAAAGGCCTCACAGCACTTCAGTGTTTCCCTTTCCTTTGTGGATTTTATCATATATATATATATATATATATATATATATATATATATATATATATATATATATATATATATATATATATATATATATATATATATATATATATATATATATATATATATATAAAGATATATATATATATATATATATATATATATATATATATATATATATATATATATATATATATATATATATATATATATATGTATGTATATATATATAAGAGAGAGAGAGAGAGAGAGAGAGAGAGAGAGAGAGAGAGAGAGAGAGAGAGAGAGGTAAATAAAAGGAAAAGCAAAATTCTTTACAAATATAGAGATTTAGAGAAACCAACCAATATAAGAGAGAGAGAGAGAGAGAGAGAGAGAGAGAGAGAGAGAGAGAGAGAGAGAGAGAGAGAGAGGTAAATAAAAGGAAAAGCAAAATTCTTTACAAATATAAAATTTGCATTTATGCAAGTAAACCAACCAATATAAGAGAGAGAGAGAGAGAGAGAGAGAGAGAGAGAGAGAGAGAGAGAGAGAGAGAGAGAGAGAGAGAGAGAGAGAATTTGCAAAATAAAGAACAAGCAAAATTCTTTAAAAATATGAAATCTACATTTATATAACTAAAACAACTAGTTGCGGTTCTGATATTCGTCTTTAAGACAATGCCTCCTGAATGCTGTTTTACGGTTGAAAGCGTGCAATGCTCGCTGATAATATGCTGCTGTTCCCAGCTACATCCGACTCTCTCTCTCTCTCTCTCTCTCTCTCTCTCTCTCTCTCTCTCTCTCCGTCACTTTTCCTACGCGAGAAGACGTTAACACTTCCCCCACTATCTGTGACACAGAACTGTCAATTACAAACACGTCTATGAATTCATCTTCTTCTCGACTTTCCTCCTAACCCTTCTGCTCACACTAATTACTGCTATTTCTGAAAAGGACAGGGCAGGGAGAGTCGTTTAAATGGTCCCTCTGGTAAGGGAACGTAAAGATTAAACTCGCAACATTGCCACTGATTTTGTTCTTGTTTGGTGATGACCTGTGTGATAAGGAACCGTGCATGATTTGTGAAATGAAGTTGGACGAAGTTCTCTTTATTATTGGGTATCAGAAGATTTTTCATTTATATGAATGGTTTTTTCCTGATAGAAAAGAGAGTTGTTATTTTTGCTGAGGTCTTAAATTGATTAGTGAGCAATTGGTGTGGAAACATCTTTTTCTGTTATTATTATTATTATTATTATTATTATTATTATTATTATTATTATTATTATTATTATTATTATTTATTATTATTTCAGTAGATGAAACCTATTCACATGGAACAAGCACACCAAAGGGGCCACTGACTTGAAATTCAAACTTCCAAAGAATGTTGGTTTCAACCTCCCACCGCAGGCCCCACACTGAAGCAGTAACTGATCATGATACAGAGCCAGTGATTTTTCATCGCCATGGGGGAGACGCGAACCAGCGACTTCTGAGTGGCATGCCATGACGCTAAACACTATACCAGCGGATCAGCTAAAGCAATGGTAATATTGATAAGGTTTCTACTTATTACTTTAATTGTAATTCTACCTTACATCAAGTGTAGGTGCTCTGAGTTGCTAAATTGAACTTTCTAAGTTTTTCACATTGAAACACTAACTAAATATCAAGTGTACCACGTTTCTAAGTTATGCGTTTCATTACCAAAATAAATAGCTCGAATCCTGATCAGGGTATTATATATATTATTCCAACTGTGCTTCAGTTATATCTAAGGTAAAGTAAATTCGATATAAATACAGGCATTTGATGACTCTGGCGCACAAATTTCCCCTCAAAAAGAAGGACAAGGCTCCCTATGGAGCTAACATTAACCGACGTAGACTCATCACAATTGAGGGTATCAATCAATTTGAAATGATACTTCCTACTGTCCAGTTGAGAGTCATGAAACCTCATAAATCCAAAATCTGCAACCTTGCTGTAGCAAGCTGCATTCTTGGAGGTTATGATCTCCTCCTGGGACAAGACTTCCAGTCTCCATCCAAATTAAAACAATACGGGTTTCCGAGCCCCTCAAGTTATTCATTAGGCATGAGTGATTCTCAAAAGCCTCCATTCATTCCACTGCCAGTGCCACCTAAGTATTCTGTGCAGTGGCCCCTCCATCCAACCAGATTTCAAAGCCCAATCCTGGGCCAGGCCCTAACCCAGTGCCAGTGCCATGTCACCCAATAGATCCCCCTCCTGGAGATCCTAAAATTAACTCTCAATCTCTGCCAGTGCCAAGCTCCATCTGTCCTAAACGGTGAACAGTCGCCAAATCCTACACCACTGCCTGACCCTGCCGTAGTGCCAGTGCCAGAGCACACCCCAGTTCTCCATTCGAGAGGTCCCAGTCCACGTCTCTCTTTGCCCGGCTTGGCTCTACTACCAGTGCCGATAAGAGAGATGGATTCTTCTGACCATTCTGACCACAGCCGAAGCTCATTCAAAGGTGCGGCCTCGCAACCCGTGCCTGAGCTGGTCATTCAACATGCGAGCCTCCCATGCCCACCAGAACACCTTCCCTCCTTTCCCAGTCCTCCGCAGACGTGAGTGTGAGTGAGGATTCTGCCACACCTCAACTGGCTGATGAACTCAAGCAACTGCAATGACTTGGGGCAGAGCCTGTAAAGAATGCCCCTGCTCCGGCCATCAAAGATGCCGCCCTGGGTGGCACTAAGTTGTCCTCCACAGGCTTAGTTCAACTGGTTCCCCTACCAAGGAAAGTCATCAACCTTAAACAGGTCCATGGATGAAAATCATGGGTGTGGATGGCTCCAAATCGCCAAAGCAGAGCCCTGAGCTCCTTTGGCACTACTGCCAACCTGGTACAGTGCCACCTCTCTATCCTACGAGGACCTTGGCACCTCTATCCAGAAGAGGGTGTCAGGTCTCCCCACCTATTTAATTTCCTTATAACTCTGTAATTTATTCTTTTCCTTTAACAGTTTTCCTTTCATTATTTTGTTCAATTAATCATATTTTACGCCTCACAAGGGCTTATAGTTTACCTTGTTCCCACCCTGCTATGCAGAGTACAGTTGACAGATATCCCAATTTTGTAAGTCCTATGACTTTCCTTTGAACCCTTTTGCGCTAAAGAATGAACCTAGCCACTTCCATAGTCTAAGGAATATAATTTCGGCATATTTAATTATCACCTGTTTACAACAATTTTTAATTACTGTATCTGTTAAATATTCTTTTGTTATTCTTTTATGATGAATCTCGAGTCCCAGAGTTGCAAACTGTGTAAATTAAACACGATGTTATACATCTACGTATGTGACGTATAACATTGTGTTTAATTTACACAGTTTGCGACTCTGGGACTCGAGATTCAGCATAAAAGAATAACAAAAGAATATTTGACAGATACAAAGTAATTAAAAATTGTTGTAAACAGGTGATAATTAAATATTCCGAAATTATATTCCTTAGCCTATGGAAGTGGCTAGGTTCATTCTTTAGTGCAAAAGGGTTCAAAGGGAAGTCACAGGTTAGTGTCGTGTTGTTGGTATGCCTTATCAGTGACTCACAACGTGAGATAATCTCTTTTATTATTGTTCTTTTCCTAGAAATTCATAACCCCTGACTTCCATAGCCAGTACTATACTGATACATCACAGTTACTTATAATATGTGCCCCTGGCACAAGTGTTATAGTGCCCCGAATGGCACTGAGCCGTCGCTCTCAAGTATCGTGACAACACCTAACAAAGCCCACGATACTTTCGTTGTATTGCCGCCTCAAGGTACATCAACCGCATGAACTTATAACTAAAAGTTTTACTAACAAGTGCATGGAGTATTCTAAGTATAACACTATTAACCTCCCCATGTTAGGTTCAATGTTATTATCAATTAAGTAATAATCTAACTATTTTATTAATTAAATGTTATTTATTTTCATTTCTTAGAAAGTAAAATTATTACTGTTGCCAGCAGCGTAAATTAATTCTGCAAAGTACAGTAAAATTCATAAGTGATTTCTTTTGTTTAAAATTGACTGATATTTAGCAGAAATGTTATATTTCATAATAATACCCAAAAGGTTGTGAAGAGAGAAATTATTGCCTGTTGCGATAACTTAATTTTAGCCATTTCAACCCGACTAAGGGTGTAAATGCCTTCAAGGTGGGAGAGGTATCAGGAGTATCCTCTCATACGACATATTCCATGCAATAAATCAAATGAAATAAGGACTAAGCAATTAATTCATTCAACCAGAGCTAATATTATTGTCGCTCGAGTCAGGTCGGCTGCTGGGCTGAACACGTGCGTTCTGCCATCCTGAAATTGCAGCCATGCTACCCGCATTTCCATGTGGGCAGAGTGATCGCAACGCCATCTAGGAAGAGAGAAAACGTAATTCCTAAAGCTATAAAGGGCCTTGGAGAGAGATGCTCGGCCTTAGAATTGTACAGGCGGCCCCAGAGGACGGAGATCTGATCCTTGCTCTATTAAACTGCGTATTTCCAACACGTGGCTGGCAGTATCCAAATTAACTTTTGTTGTGAACTAATCCACTTGCCCTCCCTCTCGCTGGCCTTCATAAGAAGAGAACTTCAGCTCCTAAAAAAGGTTAAGTACCAGGATTTAAGGATTTTCATCAGCCACGTTCTCTATTTGCCTTCCACGGATTTCTTTTTCTTTTCATAATGTGATATACCTACAGTGAGACCTGTATTTCTTTTTACATTTGTGCTGTTTAATTTGCAAAGCATTGACAAGAAGTGTAACGTAATCGTATGAGGATCGAGTCACTGGAATCAAGTTCAGTCAGGGCATCTTCTATGCAATTCCTCCACTCCTTCATTATATTGCTAGTTTCGGTTGAGTAACTATAAGTGTTTCGTTTGCAGATTAGGGGTATTCAGCTGTGGACCTGCGTATCATCTTGTTTGCATAGTGGACCCAACTACCTCGTTTTCAAGGCCCTTTGAAGCGGGCAACCCATTGTATTCCCTCAAGGAAATTCCCTTATTCCTTATTACCCCAGAATTACGCTACCATTCTTCCGATGTGTTTTCTTTTGTAAATATGATGAATTAAGTTAAACTCCAGAGTTTATCTAATCACTCCCCTCTTGAAATAGGCCTTCAGCCGTATTTTGTTGTTTGTAATTTTAGCTGTTCTCAAGGCCAGAGTCCAGATTTTTGTGGTAATTAAGGTAAGTTGCGTATCATCCTAGTATACCCCCATTAATCTAGGAAGACCCCAGCTTTAAAATTATAACTATATATATATATACATACATTATATATATATATATATATATATATATATATATATATATATATATATATATATATATATATATATATATATATATATATATATATATATATGACTATTTATCACATCACCATGATTCATATACAATCAGAAAGCTACAAACGTCCTTTAATATCAATTCACTCTACCTCGGAAGTAATATATTTTCATATATGTTACTGAAGGAATTTTTAGTTGATAATAAGTCCACCGTCCCGTGGGGTCAACCAGCGACGGACGAGGAATCAGGACTACAGTGACACACTAAACCAGTCAATTACATATATATATATATATATATATATATATATATATATATATATATATATATATATATATATATATATATATATATATATATATATATATATATATATATATATATATATATATATATATATATATATATATATATATATATATATATATATATATATATATATATATATATATATATATATATATATATATACTATATATATATATATATATATATATATATATATATATATATATATATATATATATATATATATATATATATATATATATATATACTGTATATATTATATATATATATATATATATATATATATATATATATATATATATATATATATATATACATATATATATATATATATATATATTATATATATTTTATATATATATATATATATCAAAGTTTATATTTATGTTGGGTATTAAATATTTTGAGTTTTTATGACAGTCCAACTTATTAAAATTCTACGAAACGAACGAAATAGGAGTTCTCTCTCTCTCTCTCTCTCTCTCTCTCTCTCTCTCTCTCTCTCCATTAAGCAGGGATCTAATACAACAATTTCTGAATGGTTTACACTCGCGAGGAGGCACTAAGGACATTTTGTTTTTCATATAACGATAATCTTATTATAACAAAGTTGAAATGATACAGCGAATTATGAATGTCATACGAATGACCTGACTGGCCCACTGTAAGCATTCTTTAAATGTAGTTGATGACCCAGATCAGGATGAAAATAAAAGAAATATGCTGCTCATTTGATAACATCTCATTTGCTTTCCAGAAAAATCATGGTAATATATTTCGATAAATCAACTGAAAATAATTGTGATTTTATTTTTTCTACTTCCAGGCCTTGTGTCTTCCTTCACTGTAATGCTAACTGCTGGTAAATACATTTGCTTATGTTTGAGGAAAACCTGTTAAATAAATTACCATTTTCTAAGGTAATTAAGCAAACAAGAAGCGTCTCTTTGGTAATTAACGGGTAATGAGACCTTCAAAGCATACAGGTGAGCAGGTCATCTTAAAACTTAATATAGGTTGCACCATCATTATCATCATTATCGCTCCCAACACCTTCCGACTGAAAGGGCCTTAAGCACAGATAACAACCAAGTAATTTACGAAGTACTTTATTACATTCGACCCTTTTTCTCTCCTTACCAGGACCCTAAGTGCGTACTTAATAATAGGAAAGTGGCTCTTAGTTTGAAAATATCGACCTGTCAGGGTCGTTAACGAAATACTTTGGAAAATTTACGCCTTTGAATATGTGATTCCCTTTCCTCTGCCTCATCATGAAGAGCTTACGCATTTACGTATATTTTGCATGCAATGTAGTCGCACCCCTGTTCTGTTCAACTGGAATCTCAAGGTTTAAGCGAAGATGCAGCGCATTACTATCTTAAAAAAAAAAAGTCTCTTTAAATGCTAACAAATTAACAAGTAGATAGATCAAAGAAAAAGTCGTTGCTTCGTAGTTAAAAAAAAAAAAAAGTTCACAGAATTTTCAAGCCGAGAGTATATCACCATTTCTCTATTTCCTGAATAAAAATATAAAATCCAGTATAGAACCCACCAGATTCTGTTTGAATGATTACCGACCCTACACTACACTGTTAAAAATGTCACGACGCAAAAGGAGATAAACTGGTTGCATTCAACCAATTCTGGTTTATTTTTTTTTATACAAAATCCCAATTCTTTGATCTCAGATGTATTGGTTTAATGAAATAAAAGCTGCTTTGCCTGTTGTCAGGGGATTTTGTTTTTTATGACGAATAAACAATTCATCTCAATGCTGGGATTAAAAGGCGTGGCTGATCACCCTTGCAAAACGATGGAAGTCAAGGAGAGAAATGCAAAGATTATTTCCCGTCACTGACCGTGCATATACTATATATATATATATATATATATATATATATATATATATATATATATATATATATATATATATGTATATATATATGTATATATATATATATATATATATATATATATATATAATATATATATATATATATATATATATATATATATATATATATATATATATATATATATATATATATATATATATATATATATATATATATATATATATATATATATATATATATATATATATATATATATATATATATATATATATATATATATATATATATATATAAATATATATATATATATATATATATATATATATATATATATATATATATATATATATATATATATATATATATATATATATATATATATATATATATATATATATATATATATATATATATATATATATAAATATATATATATATATATATATATATATATATACTATATATATACACTGTATATATATATACATATATATATAAATATA
>NC_089743.1:36896476-36933976 GCF_040412425.1 Macrobrachium rosenbergii
GTGAAAATAATCCTGCACGTGTCAGTGTTATCTTTTGTTCTTTATTGTTCAGTTGCTTCTAAGGTATGGTAAGTTCTCAGTCTTTCGTCATAAAGAGGCTGCATTATAAAATATTACTTTTCTGATTAGGATAAAATTGTTAACACTATACAAGAAGACACCGTAACAAAGTCTTTTCTCTTTGCAACATACTTTTTCCGAAGTTACCTATGTACGACAAAAACCTCAATTCTTCTTAGAGCATTTCTTCTGTCCATAGACCATTCTTGCAGCTTCACTGGCATTGACTTGATTCCCATGGTGCGTTGAAAATTTCATCATAATTGTTTTTCTTTCTGTAGTGCCTAAGTTTTGATTCAACTTTCTACAGAAGGTTTTTACTTCCAGGGCTACATCTGCGCAGTGTCAAGTGACTTCATTTAGTTTGGTTTTCTGGAATTTAGGCTGTCAAGCAGAGGACTGGGGCGCTTTCGGCCTCTCAGCGCTTAGGACAATAAAAAGTGGGAGTTTTAGGAAGTGGAAAACGAGATGAGGACATCCATAAAATAAACGAGATGAACTAAAGGATCAATAAACTGAAGTGGGAGAAAACCCACAGTTGCACTAAGAAGTAATTGTTAGAAAGGCTGGACAGCAAGACTGAAGAAAGAAAGCGGGAATGGAGGTAAAGTACAAGTCTAAAGAGTGGTTGCAGTTAGGGGCTGAAGGGACGGAACAGATACCCTTCAGTAATGCTTACGGTGCACCACGTGAGGTGCACTGTAGGCATAACTGAAGGGTACAGTGCACCATGCGAAGTG
Source organism: Macrobrachium rosenbergii (assembly GCF_040412425.1). NCBI lineage: Eukaryota > Metazoa > Arthropoda > Malacostraca > Decapoda > Palaemonidae > Macrobrachium > Macrobrachium rosenbergii. The sequence continues at coordinate 36,897,277 of NC_089743.1, forward strand.
CACTTTGAGCATTACTGAAGGGTACAGTGCACCACGTGAGGTGCACTGACGGCACTAAACTTCTACGGTTTCAATTGCGTCTTTACTGAATAGACTTGTAAATCACAGTAGAGTTTTGTTATTTTCTTTCGCAAGGAGGCTAACGTGAATAAACTATGGAATTTTTCATTATAAAAGAGAGGGATACTTTCACAAATCCTTAGTGGTTAAATCCTTACCATTTGATAAAAGACTAAGATATTAGTGATTTTTTTTGTACATAAAACAAATTACATAGCAAACTACGCAAAATGATTTTACTGAACTCATAGCTAAGTTTATGGAAGACTGGATATCATTTTCCTACAAACGGAATATAAAAGTAAATTCTTTGCCAGCTGGACTCACTTAGGAAAAGTTTTAATTGGCATATATTCAATTTTTTCTTTAATCACCACAAAGTTGAATTATTTTCTATAAAGGGAATTCATAAAGAAACTCTTTGCCGGGCAAACTAACTTAGAAAAAGTTTTACTTGTCTGTAAGAATAAATTTTTCTTCATCCCAGCATTTTATTTAGGAAAAAGCAGGTATCATTTGGGAATCATTCCAAAAACTGAATTTTAAAATAGCGATGAATATCAATCTTTTTATATTTAATTGAATCAAAATGAAACGAATAAAGATTTAAAATCTTTACCAGTGAACCACCACGCCTTGAAGAGCCATATCATATTCATGATAACCACTATGAAGGCCTAAGTGGTAGGGATTAGCGCGGATATCTCGGCAGCGCTATTTACCCAGTTGGTGAGTAGGATTAGAGGTAAACACTGATGTGATATTCAGGTCATCATAATACGCCCAGGGTTCAGGGGTCAGGCTTTCCATGCCTCTGCTTTACTGGGAAATGTTTCCTCTGTGTCTCTTACGCAATTTGTTTACAGGGCCACCGGGATAGGAGGGAATGTTTGCTGTTTCAGAGATTTTATTTTGTGAGGGACAGGTGTTTGGGGATTGGGGTTATTTTCGTTCCTGAAATTCCGGACAATTCGAATAATATGAAACTGACAAAAATTTGCACACTTACAGTTCTCTCTCTCTTTCTCTCTCTCTCTCTCTCTCTCTCTCTCTCTCTCTCTCTCTCTCTCTCTCTCTCTCTCTCTCTCTCTCTTGATATTTGTAATAAGATAATTACTGCTTTTATATTTTCATTTGCTTTTGTTCAATAGTTTTTTGTATTGAACATTTGTATGAATGATTGTTTGCCCTAACATATGACAGCTTGCTTAATATATTATTCTTGAATACAAGTTAGAACAAATTTTATGAAAGCATGAATGAGAGAATTTCCGTTTTGTGCGAGGCTGAAAAAACTATTTTAAAGGTACGACATTCACCATAATGAACACTCAATAGTTCTATCATTCATTTCTTTTCATGGAACCAATTCAAACACCCATTCAGTTCCCGAAAAGATTTACGATGAATGCAAGATTCATTAAGCGTAGTTACACTTTAAATGTTCCCTGTGAAAGGGGATATAATCCGGCCTAGTGAATGATGACCCGAACTTTAATGAACGACGCAAATCTTGATCCATTGGTACATGGGCGAAACGGGATCCCCTCTTTAAAGAGCGGAAGGGATTACACTTCGTCAGTGGCCTTTCGCCATATCCATCGTTAGTTTCGAAAGGGCATTTTAAATACCCAGACCTTTAAATGTGTAACTGATGTAAGGGTTTAAATATTCGTCTGGATAAACATAGTTTTTCTGGGGGGGAAGGGAGGTGTTTCTGCTGATCCATTCGTGGTTAGGATTGCTGGCGAAAATAAATGTTTTTTGCTTTTGTTTTAATTCTTTAAAGGAAAATAATGAGCGCATGCTATTGAAAAATCGTATGTGTTACCGGTGTTGTTATAACAGTCATTTCAGCTAGAAATTAGAGGAGTTATAAGTTCATTCTTTTATGTTCTATCTATATGTAATCGTCTGTTTTCCCATACATTAGTCTCGACGATATAGGAAAAAATTTAATTTAGTTTTGAAACAATTTCAATCTGTCATAAAGGATGTATAAGGTATCTTCTAATAATGGTAATCCTTAATTTCAGCTGTTGATAGTTTGTACAATAATCGATTTTACTTCAAAAATATTCAGCATCTTGTTGACATTAGATATCGCTCTGTAATTCCTTACACAACCACTGATGATTAGAAATAGTGATAATACCTTAACAATACTTTTAAACTAAAACTTCTAACCTGAGCAAAGACAGGAAACTGGTGGCAAGACCTTCCTTAATGGTCTCCTGACAAGTGGAGCAAACGACTCCCTCCTGCCGGGCCTTTGAGCCTTGTTAGTGTCCAGGAAATCTTTCCTCCTTTTATACAGATATTTTCCCCTTGGCGACCAATGTTTCTCTTGCGTGACTGCGTGCGTGCGTGGTGTTTGTGTTTGTATGTGTTTTGGGAAGAGAGAGAGAGAGAGAGAGAGAGAGAGAGAGAGAGAGAGAGAGAGAGAGAGAGAGAGAGAGAGAACGTCTTTAGATAAAACTTGTAACACTTTCTTTTATGGAGTATTCTTGAAACATCGAAGTTTTTGAGAGAGAGAGAGAGAGAGAGAGAGAGAGAGAGACAGACAGACAGATTTAGTAATTTTTTTAATAAACAAACTTGTAATACTACTCCTTATAGTATATTCTTGATGCATCGAAGTTTTTAGGAAGAGAGAGAGAGAGAGAGAGAGAGAGAGAGAGAGAGAGAGAGAGAGAGAGAGAGAGAGAGATATCACCCATATAATTTTATTTTTTATTTTTTTATTAAATAGACCATTTTTACTGAAAAAAAAATTCGTAACGTTTTCTCTTATGATATATTCTTCATGCAACTGAGTTTTATTTATGAATGTTTTTCAATGGCACCAAATCTTACACGACAATATCCATTCATTAAAAGAATCATACTTACTTTCTCGTACCTTAGAAGATAAAGAACAGAACTAGAAGATAAAGGGAAAATAATGAAAAGAGAAGCTAGAGACAGTTTGGTAACAAAAAAAAAAACAGAATATTGCTTAGAATAACAAAGGTAAAAGACGAATTAAAAAATGAATGATTCTCAGACAGCGAGTAATAAATATTTGAAAGAAGGGAACTGCTCTGTGTTTGAAAATCAAACCTGTATCACTTGAAGAAGTAAAAATAAATTTCAAGAAGAAAAATAAATCACATCTAAGCAAAAAAAAAATATATATAAAACTAATTATAAATGAAAGATAACTGCAACACTAAAATGCCGAGGAAAGGAAATTTGATAGTGAACAAAATGACAAAACAATTAATTCAAAACAGAAAAGAAACACATCTGCTAATGAAAGAATCGCAATGCAAAATTAGGAAAAGAAATTCTGAACAGTGTCAGTTCTAGAGAAAGAAGAGAAGAATTAGATAAATAAGGAAGGGGGATTAGGAAGGATAATCAAACAAGAATAAGGGCAGTCCTTGAGATCTTAAATGGATTCCTGATAATGATAGGGTGCGATTGAAAGAGAAGAGAGAGAGAGAGAGAGAGAGAGAGAGAGAGAGAGAGAGAGAGAGAGAGAGAGAGAGAGGTGGGGAATCACGATTTAAAAATATATATATATATTTTTACAATTGTAACTTACCTGTAAAATTTACTCATAAAAATAGTATGTGACGTGACAGAGAGAGAGAGAGAGAGAGAGAGAGAGAGAGAGAGAGAGAGAGAGATGGCGAGTTTTATGGACAAAATATTTCGATTATTATGACGTGCCTGTGAAAGTTTACTCATAAAATCAGGAGGGGAAAGAGAGAGAGAGAGAGAGAGAGAGAGAGAGAGAGAGAGAGAGAGAGAGAGAGAGAGAGCAGACGAAGAAACGTTACGAAGAATGAATGGGACACAAAGAATAAAAAAATACCTTTGTTTCCATTTCTCTTTGCTTCTTGCAGACAGCAGAGGGATCCATGAAGAATGAGAATGTGTATCTCCCTATCGACTGCATGTCTTTTCCAGCAACGAGTATTTTAACTCTCTTTTCTTCTGGGCTATATCTGTTTCCGGGAACAGTGTCAGCATTCCATTCTTCTTCCGAGTGGCTTCCACCAGGAACTCGAGGAGAGAGAGAGAGAGAGAGAGAGAGAGAGAGAGAGAGAGAGAGAGAGAGAGAGAGAGAGGGTCTCAAAGTTACTTTCCCCAAATGAAAACAGTTATTTTTGATAAATCCGAGCACACTAAATGAATGCTTTCGTCCCACTGCAATCAAAATATAGTTATTATTTATTCTAAAATAGTTTTGAAAATTACATTTCACGTATTAAAGAGCTTTTCTGACATTCAGAGAGAGAGAGAGAGAGAGAGAGAGAGAGAGAGAGAGAGAGAGAGAGAGAGAGAGAGAGAGAGAGAATTCCGAAATAAACGTGTATGAAGTTGCGATGCTACACGAACGCCCCTATGTTGTATTATACTTTCTCCTGGCATAAATAGTTTACAAATTTTCTTTTGATTTCACTGACACAACAACTGTCTTTGCAAACTTTGTAACTGTGTACGAAAGTTACTATACCTATTAACCACTGGAACAGAAAATTCAAGAAAATTGTCCTTGAACCCCTGCATTGTTTTACCTTAAAAAAAAAATAAATGGCTCCAATGTGTGAGGCGTCATGGATCTTAATTTATTTTTAGTCTTTCGCTTTTTGTTCAAGTAAATAAAAGCCTGTGTCATTGTCTTGTGGAAAAGCTCATTTATAGTTGCAGAGGGTAATCCCGAGAGACTCGAGGTATAGGATAGAACCAGTTCTTTACAGAATACTTTATTTATTATCTTTCCTTTTTCAGTTTATCTGTAGGACACACGTAGCAGAATTCAGTGCTTGAAAAGATACTGGAACATAATAAAAAAGTTGGCAGATTTTCATCTCAAACTTCATGTATCAACTGAGCTGATAATTGGCCTGTAACGAAAGTTTGTTTTGTGGGTTTTCATTTTACTATACATATACGTTAGCGATGGAGAGGTCACACACAACTTCTTTATAAGGCTTTCGTTACCTGCCAGGCTAATTATCAGTTAAGTTGGTTCCGCATCTTACAATCTAGCGAAGTACCTTGTGGATATACTCAACCCATTGGTAGGTACTATCTCAAATGCCAATATCAAGAATAATGTGGATCTGATAAATAAGCTAAATTGTGTACAGATCAATAGTGACTCCAAGCTTGTAAGTTTTGATTTAGTATCACTATTCACAAAGGTGCCAATTGATGATCTGATGGAGTTTTTATCGGAATTATTAGAGAGCACACATCTGGATATCCCATTTTCTAAAAGGACTTTAATTGCACTGATTAAATTATGTGAGAAAGAATATAAATTTGAATGTAATGGTAAGTTTTACTCACAAAAGTTTGTCATGGCAATGGGAAAACCTCTATCCCCAGTGTTAAGTAACTTATATATGGAATTTTTTTAAAATAAAATATTAAACAACATAATTCCACGCAATGTAACCTGGTTTAGGTATGTTGACAACATAATTTGTGTACGGCCAGGGAACGAAGATGTAAATAACTTTTTCTGTCAAGTTAAATCAATTAGTACCATCAATTAAATTCACTGTGGAAATGGGAAATGTTGGGTGCTTACCCTTTTTGAATGTCCTCATACGAAGAAATAGTAATGGGTTTAAATATATTGTGTATAGGAAACCTACCAATATTTCTGCGTATGTGCATTCCTATTCCGGACAAAGCAATAATTTTGGGAACGAGATACAAGAGAAAATTCTAGAAGAGGAAGATGACGTCACTTCCAGAGCAAACCGTTTAGAACAGCAACCTTACAAAGCATGACGTAAGCGATCGAGACATGTGCATTTATCTTCAAAAAGGCGTACGTGACTTGAACAAAAAATAATATGGGACGCGATCAGAACAATACGTGATCAGAGCAATGTCATCTTAAACATTACGCAATTGGCAGAAAATCGTATGAGACAAAGCTTATAACAAAACCTCAATGCGACTCAAGTGACGCGTAAACTCAAAACAAAGCGCTCGCTTATCTTAACTTATGACAGGTGGAACATCTGGTCTAACTTAAACTCTCTCTCCCACTACCTATTATTAAAAGATTCAAAATTATGTTCTTAAGTTATCTAAATGTAAATCATTAATTCTTTTGAGATCTGACATTACACTACATACGATACTTCAACAATTATTACCATTACACAGAACACATAATATCTAGAAGAGTAAATATATCAAAATAATGGAAAGATATACATTTTAAAAGGCAATATTCATGAAATTATATATATATATATATATATATATAACAATTATCTTCACAATCATATTAGTGATTCCATACAGAACGTAAATAACCAGGGTATAAGCTAGTTAAGATTGTTTTTTACATATTTCTCTCTCTCTCTCTCTCTCTCTCTCTCTCTCTCTCTTTGAGAAATAATAGCCTTCCACATAAAATTCCCATAAATGACTCCGGTGTGACAGGAACTTTGTGGCCTATTAATCTAACAGCTGTGAGAGTTATCAAATCCTTTTACTGGCAATGCAGTGTTGGATTATTTCGATCTATAAAGTAGAAATTATAGAAAATGTGAAATCTGATGTCTTTAAAAGTCATTGTATGCTCTCAAACTTTTGTTTTATCGTAGGTATGAGGATAATACTGTCCTTGTGTTTAAGCAACTTTCACTAGTGGAATTATTTTGATGAATAATATAATTCTCGTCACTGTAACATTTCTTTAATTGTGAAACACGACAGGATAAAATGTTTTCATTTTAAGACTTTCAGATATACAGAAATAGAGGCACGTGGGATTAAATTACCTTAGTTTTTCTCCTATGTTATATGAACACAGTTCAGTAAGTACTATGATAAATAAACTTACAATGTTTCGATTTTAAACGTTTTCATCAAGAAATGGTATTCCCCCACAATTACTTTACTGGAAACTCTAACCCCATATTCATAATTTACAAAATTCTGAAATCTTATTGTACCAAACAGCTGTACATTGATGCTATCAAAGATATAAAGTACCTTACCTTGGTCATAGTAGCTATATGGTTCGAAAAGAGTTACGAGGAATACGTGGGCACAATTTTCTTCAAATTCAGGTCCAATTTGTTTTGCTAACCATTTTATTGTTAGATCACTATTGAGGGCGTTAGATACTCTTCCTGTAAACCTTACTTCTTGTGTCGTTTATTTATTAACTAGTACGCAGTATGATCTGCGATACGTGGAATGCAGTTCTCTCAAACTGACGCAGAATTTCGGAACACAGGTCTTTATCTGTTAGAACAAAGTTTCCTCATTCAAAACCGCTCTTTTCAGCCACAAGAGAGCACAGTTTAGCACAAGACTATTCGTTCACTGACCTGGATTTTAAAGTACTGTCTCTTTGCTCAAGCAGACTGGACCTCCTAATTTTAGAGTCAGTGTTTAGAAAAGAGATGAAACCGAAACTGAACAACAACTCTTCCGGTAATAAGTTAGCAACAGGCCAACAGCCATTTTACTTTGTGTTTGGTCATTTTAGCTTGCAATTTCTCTTCTTTTTATATTTTGTATTTTTATTTTGTTTATTGAGTTTGTATCTCCTGTTATTTATATGCTTTATTAGCTTATTTTAATCTTGGGTTCTATTTGCATTCTAAGTTCTGTATCTTTTTATTTGTTTTACCCATTTTGTTGAGGATTAAGCAAGACAATTCATTTATTTGTAATTTCAACAATTTTTACTTTGTGTCAATAATTTTCAGGCTGATGATGGGGTTATAGACTTCGAAAGCTTGCAAAATAAAATGTTCTAACAGACCTTGGTAATTTATTCATAATCAAATGAAGGTTCATTGTGACTATACACTTATTCTAAATTAAAATATACAAGTTCCAGAAGCTGTTCAGTACTAACCTCATAGCATTCTATGTAATGCAGTTTAACTCTTTCGTTCAGAGAATACATTTCCATGTCAATGTTTGACTACTTTCTGATATACACACACATACACACACACATTGCATGTCAATGTTATAGCATTCAATGAAATTTTCTTTCGTTCAGAGAATACATTTCCATGTCAATGTTTGACTACTTTCTGATACACACACACACACACACACATATATATATATATATATATATATATATATATATATATATATATATATATATATATATATATATATATATATATATATATATATATATGTGTGTGTGTGTGTGTGTGTGTGTGTGTGTGTGTGTGTGTATATGTATATACATACATTTATAGATTTATATTCATACAAAGTTCTCACGTATCCCTCTCCTTATGGTGTTTTGGTAAGCCATCCCCACAGCGAGAATAACCACCTGCCGCCCATTTCCAAAACACCGAGAAACGGACTTCCCGTTTGCCAAATGAAATTGGAATCGCATTTGCATTGGGGTACAGTGGCGACCGGATAAGACGTGGGAAGTGATTAATTCAATCGCCTGACTGCGGACGTGTGTTAGCTGATGGGAAAGAGACCGCAGGCCCTTTTTGGAATTGAACGGTCCATTTGCTGTTCCAGAATGACTCTTCGTAAAGAGAAAAGTATTATTAACTTGTAAAATTCAGCGAATTTTCTCTACCTATGGTTCCTTACTTCATAATTATAAGATAGCAAAACTTTGCTCCTAAGCATAAGTTTATTTATTTGTTATACTTACAATAAATTTTTTTCATTCCTGCTGTCCATTGGTTTTTCGACAAAATTCATGTATATGAAATAGTATAACAAACAACAGACACTATGATATACTTAGAAAGGACATAATTCTTATCCCTTTTAAACACCAAAAGATTCTGTTTATGATCATCTGCTCTTCTTGCCCTCATTGTTCTTTTTCGTATCCCAGTTATCATTTGCAGCAACCGTAATGTTAACTACGGCAGTAAAATAATTTTTGTTGTAGCGATTTTATTTTAAAAATACATGGATTGACTCTAGTATAAATATCACGCGTATTGTAGCTAACAATGCTTTAGATTTTGCTTGCCTTGAAGTGAAGCATTCAAATTTATCTGGTCATTTAGTGATGTAGTTGTGCGATTTCAGGATGCTGTCCAATGCCAATATCCTTAATTTTTTTGTGTAGTCTTATTTTTTTTATTGGAGTCTGTTCCGAATGTACGGTTTTTCCAATTGTTTTATGTACGTCTTAGAAATATCATAATGCGAAAAAACAAGATATTAAAAGGCAAATTTATTCTAAATAAGAATAATCTGGGAGTATATCCACGCCCTTTATACTCCTTCTACATCATTTCGGATGAAAATTGTCGAATACATCTAACCAACTGCATAAAGTAATATCAAGTCGTTTAGAATTTCTTTCTAAATCTTGGGAGAAAAGTTATTTCCTATTATCTCTCTCTCTCTCTCTCTCTCTCTCTCTCTCTCTCTCTCTCTCTCTCTCTCTCTCTCTCTCTCTCATCAGAAAACCACTATTATATGGAGTTCAGCATCACAGAGCATGAAATGATTCTCACCATTTTAATTATAGTGAAGTTTTGAGGTTATCGTAAAAGAGACGGGAAGTGGGTTCTGCTTCACCCCTTTTCCTAATTAGATATTTCATTCTTTCACTTTCCTCTCAAAACTTCATTGTATTTTAATCCGTGAAAGGTTTAGGAATATTATCAGAAATGTTCGTTATGTTTGCTGCATAAAATGTACTGATGTAGAATGACAAATAACCTCTGCTCTCTTCTTTACCTGACCTACATGTTTTTGCTCGCTAAACTAGGCAGGCTGTTACAGCAAACAGTGTGAATTTTCTAGCACCAGGTTTCATACTGCTATCTTTCCTATGAGTTTCATCCTGGCTACAGCTAAAAAGTGGAATAGTTTACCTATTGCAGTTGTGGAATCCTCTGATCTCCGAATACTTAAGAGGGGAGCAGATTCATTCCTGCTCTCTGCTGGCGTCTCATGAATTCAGGCATATCGGCTTTATTTTCTATTCCCTCAAGTTTATTTATTTATTTATCACGCTTTAGTTTAACTTATCTCTCTATCTCTGCAGGCTGATTTCCCTTTGGAGCCCTCTTGGGTTTAAAGTCTGTTGACTCTTTCCTTAAGGGTTTCCAGCTGATGATTTAGAGAAAGAAAAAATAAAGTTTATTTTCATGAAAACTAAGTCTTAATTATCAAGGAACAAATTATACATTCATAATTAACATTCCTTAGGGTGAATTTCCTTACCTTCAACAATCAATAGTATTGAAATTTAACAAATTATTTCACCACGTGTTCAAAAACATATCCTTTACCCTCTATGTACTTTTCCTCAAATCAGATATAATCAAATTCTAATTTAGCTAATCTTAATTACGTGTATTATGCTGGTAGTTCTTCTATTGGTGAATTTTCTGTGTTGAAGTAGGTCTCAAATTTGCCACTTGTTGTAAAGAAAGCTAGCTTTCTGCCTCCCTCGCTCTGACTTTCTCTCTCTCTATACAGATTCTCCCAGTGTTTTATTATGTCTAAAACTTATATTTTATCATAGAGAAACCTATATCTCGCTCTCTCTTTCTCTCTAGTCTCGCCAACTAAGAAATTTTGATAGAAATTAAGGGAAGTGGGACAAAAGTTCACCTTCACCCTGTAGTATCAAGACCTTCCCTCTGAAAATGACTAATTTAATTGAGCATTAAACACCAATTTCCTGGAAATGACGTCCGGATAATGAAGATTTTTTCTTTCGCCTAATGAGTTCTGTCTTGCCTACAGACCTAATTTACATATCGCTCCTCATTTAAAGTATCATTATTGCCAATTTGCATATTCAAGGATAAAGACTTTTTTTTATTGTTCACTCTACTTGACTTCTCTCTCTCTCTCTCTCTCTCTCTCTCTCTCTCTCTCTCTCTCTCTCTCTCTCTCTCTCTCTCCTTGTAATTTCAAGTCGGCTTCAATCTGGTCTGAATTTATTCAAACGTACTACGAGGTGGGTAAAGTACCCAAATGAATTACCAGATCTTTGTTCCCCGTCCACATGACCCTGGTCTTCCCCTAATGAGGGTGAAAATAATCGTAATATAAGCTAAAAAACAACTAAGATATATTCTCCTCCTAGCTGCCCTTGGTTCAAATGTGATGGTATTCAAGGAAAAGCTTTTTAATTGTTGCAGAATCCAGAGATTCATGTTCTTAAGAATATTCTTTTAAAGATTGTTTTCGTTGTTGCATTTGAGTGATTTTCTTTTACATTGTTTCACGTTGGTTGAAATTATATATATATATATATATATATATATATATATATATATATATATATATATATATATATATATATATATATATATATATATATATATATATATATATATATATATATATATATATATATATATATATATATATATATATATATATATATATATATATATATATGCATATATGTATATATATATATATATATATATATATATATATATATATATATATATATATATATATATATATATATATATATATATATATATATTCTCTATCCACTAATCTTTTATGTAAACTGTACACTCCAGTTTGTTCGACGAAAACTTTTCCCCTAAAATTGAAGAGACTTTTTCGTCGTTTATTTGGCTCTTCCTCAACTGCCCTAGTTTTCGAGAGCTTCCCTGAGCAACTTTGATTAGATATGCTAATTAAGAGGCGGCCAGCTCATCAAAAAACGGTTTTATTCACGCAGCCGAGGGTTTGATCTGAGGGGTAATGGCCAAAGTCTTTATTGGGTGATACTCGAATCAGCAAATGTAATTAAATGAAAGGAAAACTTTCTCTGGTGATCTCAGGAGAAACTCTCACAAATTTAGGAAATTTCAGCAGAACAGCACAAAAGTTTTAGCACTTATGACCCTGGAAAACGAATTGCAGGTGTCTGAAAAGAGTGAAGGAAAATATAAAAAAAATAACGTGGAAGCCATATCTTAATGTCACTGAATTTTCATCTTCACTCTTTGTGAAAGTCTTGAAATAAAAACTGACCAACAGCAGTTTTGATTTCTGACTGAAATGAAAGCTAGAGATCTTGTTTCGTATCATAAAATATTTGACTGATCTGAATTTAATTCAGAAAGCAAAGCTACAGCCTCAGGATTTCTTCGCAAGACAAATTGATCTTCCTTTCAAATAACCAGCCTGGTAGTAATCATTCACTGAAACTGTCTGGTTCTCAAATGATAAAACACTCCTATAATATTTTGTTAATATCTTTCTTTACCACCAAATTTTTTTCCCTCTCTAACCCTAAGTTTATTCTAATTTAGTATAGGGATGATGGCATGCAATATATGTCATTCCTGTTTCTCTTTTTCTGTCTTCTTCTTCTGTTTATTAATATTTGTGTTGTCTTATCGCCTGAAATGTTTTGAATGGACTTAAGTAAGAATATCACTTTAAGAGCCCCTGTCAGCAATTAGGCTCACAGGCATACCGATAAAAATGTGACAATTTATTTGCCAGCGAATAATCAATAATTTACTTACCATTTAATCTACGTATTTATTGATCTGTTCAGTTTTTCTTTTCTAATAACTAGTCTCTTCTTTCTGTATTTCGTATTAACTTCTGTTACTTCTTTCGAATGAACGCAATATTCTTTGGAAGCTTGAATTTCAAGTTAATGGCTGCTGCTGGCTTGTTCCATTTAAATAGGGTTCATCTTCTAGATAATAATAATAATAATAATAATAATAATAATAATAATAATAATAATAATAATAATAATAAATAATAATGGTATTATCTCGTTAATTTAATGTGAGTGAGGGTGATAGATGGCGTTATGCATCCGTAGAGTTATTTTCGTAGTGAAGGATTTCAGCATAAGTAGCCTAATCATTGTACACTAGATTTAATTGCCACATTCCGTAACAGAAAATAAACAAATGTTTATTGATCTTCCTGATAAGCATACAGCTGAATCCATGCAATGCTTTTCCTCCCTTTTTATGACATATTTCTAACATACGGATTCAGGGAATGACAATACATCGTTGAGTGAAAAAAATGTTATTTCTGAAAATAACGACTCCTATCTAGCATTCTAGATTATTCAAGTAAGAAATTTTAAGATAAGTCAAAAGCAAAATCTTAAATGTCATGTAGAGTGCCTTTCTTCATTCTCGCAACTTGAGATGAGGCCTCCACAAGCAGTTTAATATTTGCTCGGCATGTTGTCGACAAAAACGTAACAATTTTGCAATTCTATACACATTTTTTGTTTGCTGTTTACGAGAGTAAGTATCTGTCCATTACCTGATCGTTTAGCTTTTCCAATTTATCGTAGAGTATCCCCAGGAAAACAATCTAAAAAATGCGTATTCAGTTTATCTTTATGAGTTTTCTCTCTCTCTCTCTCTCTCTCTCTCTCTCTCTCTCTCTCTCTCTCTCTCTGCCCCTTACAATGGCCATAAAAATTGAATGTTGCCAATGTTAGTTAATATACACTGCGGAAATATTACTTACACAAATAGTAAATATTCCCCTTTTCTCCTTTTCAAGCTTTCCGCGACTAACACCTATTCATATATTTTCTTTACATTTTTGTCTGTTTTGTAGGTCCATTTTTATGCAAGGGTGGAGTTCTAAAGTGTCTGTATAAATAAGCCAGTGCATAAAAGTAGAGGCTCATTTTTATTCGTCCCTTTTAAGGTTCGTGCCACGAATTTAACACCCAATACTAGATTTCGTTCTCTCGAATAAGTAGAATTTGGTGTTTAAAAGAGAGACGGGAGTGCTTATACTCATTAACATTTCTCGATAAATGTGTGGCTCAGTTGTTTTTGTTTGAATTTTTAAAAATTAGGATATCTGCGGGATATAACTGAGTAAACTAACGTAATCGAACAATGTCGGCAAGTCTCTGGTATATTTACATATGTCCCAATACGCAATCAAGTCATGTAAACAATTTATCTAGATAATTTTCTACGTATATATAATAGAATATAAACATTGTAAATATTTAATTGGGTTTAATTTTTACCAGTGAGCTTTGAACGATCACCAGCTATAATACTTTATAAAAAATCAGACAATGCTCCTCCAAAAAGTCTAGAAGAGATTATCGTCTCTGAAAATCCTTCAAATGACATCAAACATTTTGCCACTGAAAAATTCTCCCTGCTCAGCTTGCTTTTGCAGGTCTCTGTCATAATTTTTAAAACGCTAGTTGTCTGGGAATACATATAACAACATTTTGAATGGTTTCCAGATCCTATGCCTCAAACAAGCAGTCAATGATCGATTTCTTCATGATATGACCCTAAAATGCAATATAGGAGAATTCCCTGGAAAACAGAATTAAGCAACATATATGTGACGCTTCCTATGGATGAACTAAATGGGATGCAAAATGATGAATTTCGAAATGATAATAAAACAACTGTTACCTATTGTTTTTATTACTTCTCAACCGATTTAAAAGCACTAAGCAGTAAGAGAAACAAAAGAAAAGAAGCTTAGTGGTCAAGGATAACTAATTGCTTGAGAGAGAGAGAGAGAGAGAGAGAGAGAGAGAGAGAGAGAGAGAGAGAGAGAGAGAGAGAGAGAGAGAGAGAGAATGGGGATGGGGGATAAATTCCTTATGAAATGTTTATTTGATAACTATTTCTAAATCATGATTCATTTTCACGATCAATGGAATTGCCATTCAGAAGTTTGCTTTATGAATAATAACTCTGAGTCCCTCTCGAGATATTAAAGAGTAAAACGTATTTGTGTTTTCATGTATTTCGAAATTCTGTCACTGGACAAAAAGAGGTTTCCATAAAAGGGAGGATTACTAGTCAATGTTCGAAGCAACATAATTCTTAATAAGCAAATTTAGTAAAAAAAAACATAAATTATAAAAAAAAAATATATACTTACCTTTCAATGGGACCTATTCCTTTTCCTCCCCGAAATAAAACTGATTCATATTCTAAAAAGAGGTGAAAAGAGCTTTCGGGTAACAACAGGTCATCAGCCTATTTACCATCTTAGTCTCAACAGTTAAAGAACTAAGCATTTAAGAGGTGCTTGTTTACATCTTCTAAGAAATTACCGAAACGTGTCACACTATTCGCGAAAATGTCATTTAAAAACAAGTTGTATTTCATATTGCTTTGAAAAAAGTTAAAAATTTTCAGTTTCCGCCTATGTGTGTCCGATATTGTTAACAATCTGTCAAATTATCAACATCTGAAAAATGATTTTCTCATGATATTTTGCAAGCGTAGGAAAGTAGACTAATTTATAAGTATTACAATGAAGTAGATAAGGCACATCAGTTCAACTATAAGTAAACATTCTTACCTCACTCTCTCTCTCTCTCTCTCTCTCTCTCTCTCTCTCTCTCTCTCTAATTATATATATCTATATCTCTATATATATATATATATATATATATATATATATATATATATATATATATATATATATATATATATATATATATATATATATATATATATATATATATATATATAATAATAAAAATTAGAGAGAGAGAGAGAGAGAGAGAGAGAGAGAGAGAGAGAGAGAGAGAGACAGACAGAGAGACAGACAGACAGACAGACAGACAGACAGACAGAGGTTTAAGATGGCGTCATATAGATTCCAACAATATACCTGTAGCCTGTTGACAGAGTTAAAACAAATATAAAATGCACAAACGCTTTGGTAGTCAAACGAGTGGCTTGATGTGGAAAGATGATGAAATATTAATGAAATGAAATTCTCCTTTTTTTAGTGCAATGAATGTTTAATTAACGTGTTTGCGTAACATTGCATAAAGATTAAGGCATTTGCTCCTTTGATTTAAATCATCAATAAATGATCTTATGCATATTTTAATACTGTTAACTAATAAACGAATATTGCATGCATCTTATTATCTGCCATTACGTGCTAGTTGTCAAAGCTATCTTCGACATGGTTTATAATCAATATGCACACACATATACACACAACACACGCACACACATATATGTGTATGCACACACACACACATATATATATATATATATATATATACTGAATATATATATATATATATATATATATATATATATATATATATATATATATATATATATATATATATATATATATATATATATATATATATATATATATATATATATATATATATATATATATATAGAGAGAGAGAGAGAGAGAGAGAGAGAGAGAGAGAGAGAGAGAGAGAGACAGACAGACAGACAGACAGACAGACAGACAGACAGACAGACAGATAGGACCTTAGTCTCATACCACATCGATTTTAAGATAAAAGTTTCAAACAGAGTTTAATCATATTAGGTACTTATTTTCAAGTTAGAGACAAAAACCTGATTATATTTCAATTATATTGAAAACCCGAATACAGATAGGGGCATAAGCATTCAGATACCCCGCGAGAAACAAGCTAACAATGAGTTTGGCTTCATTTTACACCAAAGAAACGTCTCTATTTAATGGAGAATTCCCAGTTCAATAAGGAGCAGCATAAAAGAACTTGGAGGCTCATAAAAGAAGTCTTAGAAGCCTTCTCATGTTGGACTTCTCAGCAAATGAAACACTGCAACCACATTAGTTCTTTCTTGTTTTAAATTGCCTCAGATGGAGCGCATTGCAAAGAGAGAAATGGACAGGTTTTTGTACAATTTCATTCTTGATATTTCACAAAATTCTGTTCTTACATTCGTCTTTCAGTGAGAATGGGAAGCTGAACCTCTGTCATGTGGTTATGAATTGATTAGATACTAAGCAAAAATAAGACATACACAAACGCACAAACTTTTCATTGTCTCTTTTCTATACTGCCTGTTTGTTATATATCTCTATATATATATATATATATATCTATATATATATATATATATATATATATATATATATATATATATATATATATATATATATATATATATATATATATATATATATATATATATATATATATATATATATATATATATATATATATAAATATTTATGGAAAATAGATTGAACTCTTGATAAGTATTGTAAATAAATGTCGAAAAACCACTGACTTAATGATTATATATTCTAAATTATCTCTACTATTTATTACACGTGAATGAGGCGTGTACATATATATATACAGTATATATATATATATATATATATATATATATATATATATATATATATATATATATATATATATATATATATATATATATGTACACGCCTCATTCACGTGTAATAAATAATAGATAATTTATAGAATATATTATCATTAAGTCAGTGGTTTTTCGACACTTATTTACAATACTTGTCAAGAGTTCAATCTATCTTCCATAAACACTAGAACACGCCAATTAATATCTTAAGAAACTATTTTTAATTACTCGAACAGTTTAAAAAAAGGGGGGGCGCCTCATACTTGAAAACTTGTTACATTCTTTCTATTTTGTTAAAGAGTTCGACATCTGACCGCAGTCTTCTATTTTCCTCTTAGACGAAAAAGTTACCGGCTACCAATAATATATCACAGCAGATAAAAAAAAATGACACATAAAAGTTTGTTTGGCATTTTTGAAAGCATATTGCATGTCTCGTAAGTTCCCACTCTGCAACAACTTCCTTAGGAGTTTTGGCTCAACTTTTAGCAATTGTAAAACGCTCTCTGGATTTTGTGGCGAAGTCTTGGTAAACTCTAATGCAAAGACTTCACTGCCCTCCTTGAAAGTTTTCTGATATTTAGCAAAAATTGTTGTTACTCTTAAGTAATCATTTCTATATATAAATGTTTATTGGAATGCAAAATGAAGACTATAATTTAAAAACTTTCAAATAATTATTTATATACAGAATCTACTGGTTACTATATATATATATATATATATATATATATATATATATATATATATATATATATATATATATATATATATATATATATATATATATATATATATATATATATGAGATCGTCTTTATGAAAGCACTTCTCCTACTGGGTAAGGCAAGGAAATACTCCATTATTTTCAATCTTGTGGATTTCGAGCAGGTATGAACCTAGGTACTCTTAAGTGAGTTTCCTTACGAACACTGAAGAAATCTTTACCCAAATAGGAGATTAATTAAAGCAAAAAGGATGGTTATAAGGTAAAAAAAAAATAAATAATACTTTATATAAGAAGGAACTTTACCCGAGAGTACCTAGCTTCATACCAACCCTGAATCCACAAAGCCAAAGATTGAATATAATGGCATACTTCCTTTGGCTTACTCAATAGGAGGCGAAGTGCCTTTCAGGACAGAGTATATACAAGATATAATGATGTGTTCTTGCATGTATGAAGACGACGCCATTACGAGGCTGCTGAAGAAGAAGAAGAAGAAGAAAGATTAAAAAGAGGAAGAGGTTGAGGAGGGAACGAATGTCATCAGAGTCAAGATGATACCGCAAGACTGTGCTTAAGATGAAAAATTGAGAAGTAATAAGAAGGAGAGAGAGAGAGAGAGAGAGAGAGAGAGAGAGAGAGAGAGAGAGAGAGAGAGAGAGAGAGAGAGAGATTTAAAACAACTCGATAATTAGACAGAAATAAAAAAAACCACAATTAAGCAATATATAATATATATATAGACAACACAAAAAATAGTATTGGGTCTTGTAGGCCTATATGTAAAGAGAGAGAGAGAGAGAGAGAGAGAGAGAGAGAGAGAGAGAGAGAGAGAGAGAGAGAAGAACATAATTTCTGTAATTACTTCCCCCTTTCATCATAAGAGGTTCGGACACTGGAATAAAGATACAAAATATTATTAGGGGAAAGGGGAGCAATATTCTTTTTTTGTTAACAAAAGAGCTGAGGGTCATCCGGGTGAACTGTTAATGAAGCGAATGTAAACATCTAATGGACCAGAATGTTTCGTTATTTGGAGACTGAAAATACGTCCATTATTTTTGCTTTATCCGTTGTTAAAAAGGAAATTTTGTTTTATGTTGCTTAGTAAAACTGGTATTATTAAATTTCCTATATTAAACATATATTTTTATATTATATTATATATATATATATATATATATATATATATATATATATATATATATATATATATATATATATATATATATATATATATATATATATGACTATACACTGAGAAATTTAATGATACTAGTTTTACTGTGTAATGTAAATTCTATATTCTTCCCCACAGCAGGCTAGATTTTAGGGACCTTAATTCAGTTCTTACATAGTAGGAAGAATTGAAAAGACCTTGCATAAAATAAGTTCCATTGATACTGCCATTCTTGTCAACAGAGCATGAATAAATGAGGGTGTACTCCCTTCAAATAATAATAATAATAATAATAATAATAATAATAATAATAATAATAATAATAATAATAATAATAATAATAATAATAATAATAATACTGCTTCTCACAACTACTTATTCTTCTCCTTCTCCCGGAACCCCTTGTCCTTATTCTCCATTATTTTCGCAGCTGCAAAAAAACACATTCTTCAAGCATAAGAATTTCTCTATCCCAAGACATGAAAGTTAATTCAACTTCCACTTCTGAACGAGGCCAGAAAATTTTCCATTATTGTCAGACAACCGAGTTGAAGCCTCGAGAAAAATCTATTCATGGTCGGATGCCTGAGAACTACTTACCCTCAGTCTGTTTATCTATTTATTTACTAATTAGTAAATTTATATTTTCTTCTCTAATAACTCATCTCTTCTTTCTGTATTTAGTATTACTTTCTGATGCTTCTTTCAAATGAACGCCATATTCGTTGGAAGCTTGAATTTCAAGTCAATGGGCCCTGTGGGCTTGTTCCATATGAATAGGGTTAATCTTCTGAATAATAATAATAATAATAATAATAATAATAATAATAATAATAATAATAACAATAATAATAATAATAATAATAATAATAATAGGTGTTTCAAAAAGATTTAGAAAAAGAGATTCGTGATAAGATATTTTGGGGAATGGCACATTAATATATGCAATGCAAATTGTTCCAAGGAAGTCTGTAGTTTAAAAACATGCAACGCGCAAAATGATTAATTTTTGTCATAAAGTGTAGAATATACAAATTGATAAACTATGTCAATCATAAAATATGAAACAATGATCAAAACTGAAGCATATAAAGGATTACGATACTTGTTCCACATTTTATGTCCAACAGAAGTTATTTATTGTTTATTCTACATTTTATAACCAAAATTAATAATTTTGCGCTTTAAATATCTGTAAAAACATATCAGTATTGAATCTCGCCCTTGAAATCGTCAAGAGCATAAACACGCTTACAAAATTTTCCTAGCACACTCATTATTTTATCATAGAGTTTCATAAAAACACTGCCATTCAACAGATTTAGAAGTTACCAACACATTTCGTAAAACCAATGGAATCAGAATAAAAGGCAGATGAATCATTATTTCAAACGTTTATAAGAAGTAGAATAGTTTAATGTATTCTACTTTGTTAGATACAGATATGATAACTATCTTCCCAGTCGATTTTTATACTTTAGTTTTTACTGAAAAATCTGAGTTCAGCTATTGTCGTGGGCTCCATTAAAACCAGGCGGAAGCGGTATCCTTCTCTCTCTCTCTCTCTCTCTCTCTCTCTCTCTTGACTTTCATCTTAGTATATACTATGTATGTATGTATGTATATATATATATATATATATATATATATATATATATATATATATATATATATATATATATATATATATATATAACCCAAAAACTTCAACACGACTTCACTTGAGCTTTGCCCGTAAGAAATCTGCGCTTTACGGCACTGATCATCCAGAATATAAAAGAAGTAAAAATCCGGGATTCAGGAAAAGCAAATCCTTGCCTTTGCTGAGGCAAATTTTCCCCATTGATAAGAACCAGCCAAGCATTAATGAAAAGGCAAGAAATAGAGAGGAAAACGACTGGAAAATTGCGAGACAGATATCGTCGTTTTGCAAAATCCTGTCTTCCATAGGTGGACGTTGAAGGAGGAAATTCGAAAAAAAAGAGAGTGTAGTTTCTCTTTCACCTTCTTTTCGTATGTCGATAGTCCAGAGCAAACTCCTCCATCTCCGCCTCTTGGTTCTACATCTGTTTTTTTTTTGTCACTGTTCTATCAGACCTGTCCACCCCTGCTTTGGACACAGGCTGCAATTCTTTAGTCTATTTTCATCCTCTTACCTCTCCTTTCTTTATTTCTCACTTTTTCTCTTAATAGATCATGATTATTCAGCCTCTCTTCCTTTACGTTTTTTTTAATATACTCCTATTTGTTCACAAAATTCTCTCAATATTATATTTCTTAATCACGTATATTCTTCTCAGTAATTTACTTACATTTTTATCAATTTGTTTATTAATTTTTAATTTTTTTTCTTTTAACAACTGGTCTCCAAGAGATAAGGAGTTTCATTTCTCAATATTTTTTGCCAATTTTTTTCCCCAAAACTCTCTAAGAACCTTTGTGATTTTCAAGGAATTATATACAATTTATAGAAAAACTATTTTTATATTCCAATTTACATTGCAATGCGAGAGTTCATAGAGAAGTATATTCATAATTTCTCAAATATCTTTGTGCTTGGGAATTTTTAGTAATTCTGTTTGAGCTTTGATGCTCATCAAGAAAGATCCAATCTCTGTAAATGGTTGAAAAATAATTCATTTCAACATTATAGATAAAAAGGGATACAATGAGTCTCAGCAAATAAAAACATTCCAACATGATTTGATGCAGGACATCGACTGATAATTCCTTGAAAATCACACAGGTACTTAGAGAGTTCTGAGAAAAAAAAAAATGGCAAGAAATATTGAGAAATGAAACTCTTTACCTCTTGGAGTCTGCATTATGATATACAGAGAATGTGAAAAAGAGCTGCGACTGGATTAGAGAAAAGAGGACTGGGAAATTCTTGAAGTTACATCTCAGGTTTGCACTTTTTCAGTTCCTCAAAGTAACCACAAGGATATTTGAATTAAGGAGAATTATCCTTATGGCGTTTAGTGACATAGCTACTTCAGAAAGGTTGCAGATATTACTGTAAAGCATAAATCATATCACCTGGTGTGTATAAACTTACACATAATTATATATACAGTATAGTATATATATATATATATATATATATATATATATATATATATATATATATATATATATATATATATATATATATATATATATATATATATATATATATATATATATATATATATATATATATACAGTATATATATATATATATATATATATATATATATATATATATATATATATATATATATATATATATATATATATATATATATATATTGTCACGTTAAGTGATGGTTTATATATAACTGCTGGTTCCCCGCTATTCCCCTTTGTGTGTGTGTGTTTTTTTTTGTTTTGATGTTCTCGTCGGTGAGCTGTCTTTTCGCCAGTGTCTGTGTGTGCCAGGGGTCAGGGCAAAGGTAGCGGCAGTGGCAGCAGCAGCAGGCAGTGTTTGTCGAGTTTATTTAAAACTACCATCTAATGCAACGATGACAAGTTTTGATGATAACCATCGGGGTATTCTGGTTTGTGGGGTCTTGTCCCTGTTGTGCAGCTGAGGGCTGTCTTGGTGACCCGATGGAGGACGTATGTTTGGTATTTTTTTCTGCCTGCTGTTGTTTAAAAGATACTTTTTTTGTTTATTTTAACTTGATTTTGTTTAGTGCTGCCTTTTGGTTTTTTCTTGTATCCCAGACCTGAAAAACAGCTGTCAACGTAACGAAAACATTTGGCTCTGTTTTGGCAAAGTTAGGATTCATTTTGATATTAGCTTCTATGAACAGTTGTAGTTTTCTTTCGCCATTAATACATTTTTGGAGTCGATCAATGAGAAAAGTATTTGTATCTTAAATGTATTAAAAATGTCCTGACGTCTCCATCGCTTCATTCTAAAGAAATGAAAACATTTTAACGATTTTGTTTAGTGCAATTTTTTATCAAACAATCATGTAAATATTGATAAAAATTAAATTTTATTGTTTTGTTGTTTTCCCCTCCTTTGTTTGTTGCATCTGACGTCAGTCACACCCCCTGTCCTGAGTATTTAAAGAACCTAATTCAAAAATATATTTTTGTGTGTGTGTCTGTGTCTGTGTGTGTCTGATTAAAATCACACCTGACAAGTTAGTGTGACTGTTTTTCTAGGAGAAAAAGGACAAGAAAAAGTGTTTTGATATAGGAGGCAGTTATTAATACAAAAATAGGTATCTTAAATGTAAAAAATCGGGGAAAAACAATGAAAAAATTAAATAATTGTGGAGTTAAAATCACACCTGAAGAGAAACGGACGAGAAAAAGTGGAGGAGGCACATAAAAATAGGGAACGGGGGGAAATGAAAGTGGAGTTAAGAAGAGAGGGAAAATCCTGAATAAAAGATATAAAAGAAAAAATGAAGATGTTACCGTTACAGGGTAAAAGAAAGAAGCTTATGCTGTATTAAAGGGTTTTCTAGTAAATGCAAATGTAAAATGTCTAATAATAATAATAATAATAATAATAATAATAATAATACAGAAAGAACAAAGATCCCTCCATGAAAGCCTACAGCACAAAGAAACTAAGGGAGAAAAAAAGTGAAGTTAATGAAATAATGAGACTGATACACACCACCAGTATCACAGAAACAAATATCCTGGCATATGTAGAAGCAAGGCTAGTTGCAGAACTCATGGGGATGCAAACGCCAACACCAACACCACCATCACAACCAATCCAACAGAAACCAAAACAGCAACCGCCTTGGAAAAGGCATCTGGAAAAACAAATCATTGGAATGAGATCTGACTTGAGTAAATTGAAAGAGATGGCAGAAAAGAGGCTAAGTAGCAAGAAAACAAGAGAGGAACTGAATGAGAAATACAAAGTACAGAAGAAGGGACTAAACAGCACAATAGAGGATATAAAACAGAGTCTTAAAGCCAAAGCACATAAAATCCAACGGTACCAACAGAACAAACTCTTCGGAACCAACCAGAAAAGACTATACAGCCAACTAAGAGGGGAAGACAACCACTGGGAAATTCCTGAAGTCGAACCAAGTAAAAGACTGGGAAAACATATGGAGCAATCTGGTCTCACACAACAAACATGCAACATGGCTCCAGGAAGTCAAGGCAGAAGAAATGGTGAGATTAAAAACAAAGATTCACCGAGATCACGGCACACACAGCAAGACATCAACTAATGAAAATGCACAACTGGAAAGCACCAGGTCCCGATGAAGTCCATGGATACTGGCTCAAAAACTTCAAGGCCTTACACCCACGAATAGCAGAACAACTCCAGCATTGTATCACAAACCACCATGCGCCAAAATGGATGACCACAGGGAGAACATCCTAAGTACAGAAAGAAAAGAACAAGAGAAATATAGCAAGTAACTACAGGCCTATCACCTGCCTACCAATAATGTGGAAGTTACTAACAGGTATCATCAGTGAAAGGCTATACAACTACCTAGAGGATACAAACACCATCCCCCACCAACAGAAAGGCTGCAGAAGGAAGTGTAGAGGCACAAAAGACCAGCTTCTAATAGACAAAATGGTAATGAAGAATAGTAAGAGGAGAACCAACTTAAGCATGGCATGGATGGATTGACAACAAGAAAGCCTTTGACATGATACCGCACAAGTGGCTAAGAGAATGTCTGAAAATATATGGGGAAGAGGCAAACACCATCAGCTTCCTAAAAAATACAATGCGAAACTAGAATGCAGTAATTACAAGCTCTGGGATAAGACTAGCAGAGGTTAACATCAGGAGAGGGATCTTTCAAGGCGACTCACTGTCCCCACTACTCTTCGAAGTAGCCATGTCCCATGCCAAAAGTACTGCAGAAGATGGATGCTGGGTACCAACTCAAGAAAGGAGGCTATAGAATTAACCATCTGATGTTCATGGACGACATCAACCTGTATGGTAGCAACATCAAGGAAATAGATTCCTAATCCAGACTGTAGGGACTGTATCTGGGGACATGAGGATGGAGTTTGGCATGGAAAAATGCGCCTTGGTCAACATACAAAAAGGCAAAGTAACGAGGACTGAGGGATAAAGCTACCAGACGGGAATAGCATCAAACACATACATGAGATAGGATACATATACCTGGGAATAATTGAAGGAGAAGATATAAAACACCAAGAGATGAAGGACACGATTAGGAAAGATTATATGCAGAGACTTAAGGCGATACTCAAGTCAAAACTCAATGCCGGAAACATGACGACAGCCATAAACACATGGGCAGTACCAGCAATCAGATACAGCGCAGGAGTAGTAGAGTGGACTAAGGCTGAACTCCGTAGCACAGACCAGAAGACTGGGAAACACATGACAATACACAGCACTACACCCAAGAACAAATACAGACAGACTATGCATAATACAAAAGGAAGTGGGGAGAGGTCTACTAAGCATAGAGGACTGCGTCAATACCGAGAGCAGAGCACTGGGCAATATCTGAAAACCATTGAAGACAAGTAGCTAAGGAGTCCATGGGAAGAAGGACTGCTAAAAGTAGACGAAGACCCAGAAATATACAGAGACAGGAGAAAAAAAAAACAGAACAGAAGAATGGCACAACAAACCAATGCATGGACAGTACATGAACCAGACTAAAGAACTGGCCAGCGATGAAACATGGCAATGGCTACAGAGGGGAGAATTCAAGAAGGAAAAAGAAGGAATGATAACAGCAGCACAAGATCAGGTCCTAAGAACCAGATATGTTATAGAACAATAGATGGAAATAATATCTCATACATATGCAGGAAGTGCAATATGAAAGACGAGACCATAAACCACATACCAAGCGAATGTCCGGCGCTTGCACAGAACCAGTACAAAAAGATGCATAATTCAGTAGCAAAAGCCCTCCACTGGAGCCTGTGCAAGAAACACCAGCTAGCTTGCAGTAACAAGTGGTACGAACATCAACTGAGGGTGGGATAGAAAACGATCAGGCAAAGATCCTCTGGGACTATGGTACCATAACAGATAGGGTGGCACGTGCCAATAGACCACACGTGACGTTGATTGACAAAATCAAGAAGAAAGTATCACTCATTGATGTGGCAATACCATGGGACACCAGAGTAGATTAGAAAGAAAGACAAAAAATTGATAAGTATCAAGACCTGAAAATCGAAATGAGAAGGATATGGGAAAGGCTAGTGGAAACTGTACCCATAGTCATAGAAACACTAGGCACGACCCCAAGATCCCTGAAGAGGAATCTGGAAAAACTAGATGTCGAAGTAACTCCAGGACTCATGCAGAAGAGTGTGCTACAAGAAATAGGGCACATTGTGAGAAAAGTGATGAACTCCCAAGGAGGTAGGATGCAACCCGGAACCCCACACTATAAAAACCACCTAGTCGAATAGGATGACTGTGATAGACCACTTAATAATAATAATAATAATAATAATAATAATAATAATAATAATAATAATAATAATAATAATAATAATAATAATGGTATAAACAATTCATATACATGTAAGTGTAAGAACTTGCTCGATTTTCCTTGTCGGTCTAATCACTACTACTACTACTACTACTACTACTACTACTACTACAAATACTACTACTACTACTACTACTACTACTACTAATAATAATAATAATAATAATAATAATAATAATAATAATAATAATAATAATAATAACGAAAAATTACAATAATTCTGATAATAATAATTTCCTTGATTGCCAAAATAATTTATTTTATTTCGTATTTATAAGGTTTCTCATTGAAGAATAAACCATTATTATTATTATTATTATTATTATTATTATTATTATTATTATTATTATTATTATTATTATTATTATTATTAATGGCTGTATCAGTAGGATTTGATTAATAACAAGGTTTCTCTGTTTTTGAAAAATATTTCCCTTTCACTTTGGAAAAATATAGTATATTAATTATCCACCAACGCGGATAGAACACGCCATATAAAGCTCTACTTAGTTCCCGCATAATAATTAATGTTATTATCTCTTATAATAACCAGAAAATAGCCAGGAAATATCCCGTCTCCTAATGAGGTATGTATCAATCCTACTCATGCGAGATGCTCCTATAAAGAAGATTATTGTTTACCGGATCCAACGTCCTACCTGAGGATGCCTCAGTCCTTACAGTAGGATGACATGGATATGTATCTGCCCAAGGGTTTCTTATGAAGGTCACAGTGCCTCCCTTAATATCATACAGGTGGTCGTTTGTCAGCAACAAGAATCCAACAAGTATCCAGGGTCCCCAGTTGTCGGACAGCTATGATAGTATTCCAAAAGATATGACCTAATCTCACAAAGGAGGTGTTCTTGTTGGCAACAAGTATCTGACAAGTATCCAGGGTCTCCAGTTAACAGACAGCTATGTATTATGCTAAAGGATATGACCTAAGGTCATGAAGGAGGTGTTCTTGTTGGCAACAAGTATCAGACAAGTATCCAGAGGTCCCCAGTCGCCAGAGAGCTATGATAGTATTCCAAAGGATGTGACCTAATCTCACAAAGGAGGTGTTCTTGTTGGCAACAAGTATCAAACAAGTATCCAGGGCTCCACCTTTCAGGGAGCTGTGAATTCAGTTTTGCCAAATATTATCTTACTCTTTGTTAAACTCTCAATTAGCTATTTCCTCAGAAGTAATGAAACCTTTTGCAAATTAGTAAGTGCCATAAATCTGTAGTTTACATTTTTCTGTTTCATAAGACTTTTAAATAAAATCATCTAATGAAAAACTGATAATTCCATATGCTGGCATTTAACTACCTTCCATCAAAATTAATTACGTAAATGAATAAATAGGGAGCCATTTCACAGTGTCATTGACTATTAATACTTAATGACCGCTTAATGATAACCTGGTTTAATATTGGAACGAATAAAGCCAAATAATTTAAATTACATACTCATTCACTTCAAATCATGTATATAGTTTGTTTAGCTTTAGAGAAAATGTAATGATAATCATGGTGGTTATAATACAAAACATTATTTTAATGATGGTGAGGATGATGGTGGTGATGATTATAAAATCACATAAGGGGCTGCACCCATAATAGTACTGAAAAATATACAATAATGTTTGTAAAACATTCGAAACATCTTTAAAAAATACATTTCTAAGAAATTCTAATGCTGTCGTATTACAACCTCAAATTCTAATCTCAATGAAGTATTATTTTCCCGCATCCTCTAACTATTAGTTCTGTAATAATATTTCCCCTTCAAATGAAGTAGAAAAAAAAAACAGTCGCCTGAACTTCAGGAAGAATAAAATCTCAGTGAAAAATTACATTCTCTTTGACAATACTTCTTTTTCTTCTCAAGTAATAAGTCCTGAGGAGCTTTATACTCTCTCCTTACAAAGTAAAGAAATATAATTAATTAAAGAGCCATCATTTATATGACCCAGTGACAGAATGTACGTGACTAGTCTTCTTAAACTAGTAAGTAATTATACAAAATCTCTATGAGAGAGAAAAGAAATATATATTTTTAGACTGTCTGGAAGTCTTACGTAATATCAGCTTTGCTTGATCAAAATAATGAGTTTACAAATCATGCCGCATTTTGTAATGACTTCCTGGCCATAACTACAGAAAAATAAAATAGGTTTTTCTATTTTGTTTACATAACTTGTAGAAACGTTGCATAAACCAAATCATATCGGTTTTATCATGAAAAGAAATATATTCTTGTTTTATAAACTAAAACAAACAAAGAAATAACATATGCATACAGAAGCAATGACTAGTTTTAGTTTTCTGAAAAGAAAACAATTGTGCTGGCTTTGCCTGTCCGTCCACACTTTTTCTGTCCGCCCTCAGATCTTAAAAACAACTTAGGCTCAAGGGTTGCAAATTGTTATACTGATCATCCACCCTCCAATCATCAATCATATCAAATTGCAGCCATCTAGCCTCGGTAGTTTTTATTTTATTTAAGGTTAAAGTTAGCCATAATCGTGCACCTAGCAACGATATAGGCGAGGCCACCACCAGCCCGTGGTTAAAGTTTCATTGGTCGCGGCTCATACAGTATTATACTGAGACCACCAAAAGATAGATCTATTTTCGGTAGCCTTGATTATACGCTGTACAGAAAATTCGATTGAACCCAAGTTACTTTGGCGCATTTTTTACTTGTTTGAATTGGTAATTAGAAATATCACAACCTCTTTCATAATGACATCGCAATGGACTTTATTTTTCAAGTGGCTTTTTTGTACTGTCAAATATTAACGCACAAATACCCCTTAAGTTACACATAAATGAAAACTAGGTATAATACTATACGGCCAGGATTCGATCATATGCCTTTAGGGTTAGTACAGAAACGGCAGTGACCTATTAATCAGTTCAGTCATCAATAACTATATAGAAATGGTAGCAAAGACGAAAGTCCTTATCTTGGCTTAACAGCAACATGAAAGGTAACTTTCAAATCTCTTAAAAAAACAGTGGGAATGTTGGTTCTAAATATCATGATCACTTAAAACGGCTTTGAATCTATTTGATAGGCCTATCAGGCATAAGTTTATATATGAACTGTATTTATATTTTAATTAAGTTATCAGAAAAAATTAGTTCAATTCCTTTTGCATAGACAGCTGTTAACGGAACATCGTAAGAGAAATTGATAAGATTATTAAAAAAAAATCTAAAACGTAGGTAAATGTTTTCTTCCTTGTTCAAGAATTTTGAAAGTGACTCAATAAAAGATAGGATATTTTAATAGCTAAATCAAAAGCACACCCTAATAACAGGTTCTTACGTTACACTTGATTACTAGAAATAAAGATATTAAATTAATCATCAAATCTAAAAAAAATCAAATAAAAAAAAAATGCAAATCTCAAATTGAAAATAGAAATGTGAACAATAATGATTAAGTTGGACCCACGGATTAAGCAATCGAATAAATATGAAGAGAGAAATTAATAAAGGCGATACCAATCAATATGCCCTGAACTATAGAAGGAATAATTCAAAGTAACAAGTCATTCCGTAGCTAAAATAAAACTCCCTACAAAGTGCAACGTGTAAAACCTATGGTAGGGAAATATGATTAATATACTGATGAGATAATTACTGAATCAAAGCAAAGAACGCGTGCCGGCGAGAAAAAATACTGATGAGCCAATGTTGCTACGCCTGTTAATCAAGTTAGTCACCTGAGCTCCCAGGTGATCGATATCTGCGGTCATCTTTCTCTTGGAGATTATTGTGGTTGTCATCTGAGGTCACTTTTCATAGTGTGAGAAGATAGAAGGTGATATACAAATACAGACACACAAATAATTTTTTTAGTTGGTGTTGTATGGTAAGAACTGTAGGCAGGAAGAAATGAATTGGTAAATTTTTGATTGAATATAGCAAATAATAATAATATAAATAAATAAATAAATAATCGTTGCTCCTAAGAAAAGAGTCTACATGGAATTATAAACATAAATTAATTCGGAGATGAGGCGTAAAAATATTAGTTATTACAACTCAAATAAAACTTTTCTTCGAGCTGAACACTTTTCACTGGGTCCGTCGAAACCAATCGACACTACTTTTGCAACCTTCCCACACAAAGAATCGAAGAATGACAACAATGAACATTCAACTCATGGTGGCGAGAACGTACCTGGCAAAGGTTGAAGTGAGGTTTGGGAGTCCTAAGATGGCGTTCCAGCAGAGAATATACGATCTCAGTGGGGATGCAAGAATAGCCAATGGAAGAAGGAGAATTGTGGCCTAAAGATAACAGCGATTATCCCTGGAGGAAGATAAAAGGCAACGTTATATTTCTGGAAGTCAAACTGCATGGTTGTAAGTTTCCATATATATATATATATATATATATATATATATATATATATATATATATATATATATATATATATATATATATATATATATATATATATATATATATATGTATATATATATATATATATATATATATAGGCAGGTCACTACCAACTGATCCACTCCTGTGTGAATTAATCAGTAGCGCCCTGCCTTTTCATCTGAGGCACCCGGGTTCAATCCCGAGGTGAGTTAGAAAAATTTATGTGTATGTATATATATATATATATATATATATATATATACATATATCTATATAGATACATATATATATATATATATATATATATATATATATATATATATATATATATATATATATATATATATATATATATATATATATATATATATATATATATATATATATATATAGAAATCATCAACCACAATCACGTGGTTAGAAATAAATTTCTGACTCACGTCAGGGATCGAACCCAGGTCTCAGGTGGGTAACGCATGCGCTTTCCACCTGAGAGACCTTTCCTGTTCATGATCAGGATATATTATATATATATATATATATATATATATATATATATATATATATAAAACACTAAATGTGTTAATTCTTGTTAAACGATTCTGAGTCCTCAGTGGAAAACTGTTATCTTTGTTTATCTTTATCAGAGGATCCACCTTAGTTGTAAATCATTCCCCTTACCCCCTCTCCCCCTCTCTCTCTCTCTCTCTCTCTCATCCACCTTAGTTGTAAATCATTCCCCCTTACCCCCTCCCCCCTCTCTCTCTCTCTT
Organism: Macrobrachium rosenbergii; assembly: GCF_040412425.1. Lineage (NCBI taxonomy): Eukaryota > Metazoa > Arthropoda > Malacostraca > Decapoda > Palaemonidae > Macrobrachium > Macrobrachium rosenbergii. Next base: position 36,929,041 of record NC_089743.1, read on the forward strand.
TTCCTTTGTTCGAATACTGGATCCCCAGATTTCGTAAACACTTAGTTCTCTAGGTTGTTAGCTACCATTTGTGTACCAGACCGCCATTTTATATCTGGGTATTAAAAATACTTTTAGGTTATTGGTTATTTGTTGTTAATGTTATACTTGGGAATATAGTTGAGTGCAAGATTTTCTTTTATTTAATGAAAATGCAAAGGTTTTGGGATTTTTTTCATGCAGAAATATTTCATTTTTCGATATTACCTATTTGTGGACTTAACAAAACCATGACGCTAATCTCCTGTCTGTCTGTCTGTTTGTCTGCATTTTCCTCTCTCGTATTTACAGCTCGATTCTCCAAAATTCTACGACGTTATGTTTTGAAAAATTAATGTTTTCAATTTAACATGGCCATTTACGCTGGTTTTAAAATATGATATGTTTTTCAAATCATGAAATTGCTTTTAAGAGAGAGAGAGAGAGAGAGAGAGAGAGAGAGAGAGAGAGAGGTTCTAGTGTCATGGTTCTGGTTAAGGCCACATAATAATTACATATCAAAATAAAATAAAATATTTGGCTACATGAAAAAATCCCAAAACTTTTATATTGAATTAAATAAAAGAAAATCATACACACAACTATATTCTCAGTTATAACATTAACAACAAATAACCAATAACCTATCAAAGTATTCTGCCTAATACCCAGATATAAAATGTACAAAATAGCGTATGGTATACAAATGGTGACTCACAATTACTAGAGAATCTCTGTACAAGTGTTTACGAGCAGGATCTGGGGGTAGACACACCACGTCTAGAATCATTTTACATTATATACATGAATTTATATTTATTTATTGTCAATCAATAAATAAATATAAATAATGAAGACTTATATATATATTATTTCTATATTATATATATATATATATATATATATTTCATGATCGTATATTAAGTCTTTGACGACTTTGAAACAGTTGTCGACGTTGGAGGTTTACATGGTTAGATACAGCGAGGTATCAATGTTTGTGCTTTCCTGTTCATATCAGTGTTTAAGACAGTGTGAGTGCAGGCCACTTGGTTATTATCAGAGAACAGATAAATTTCATTTACTGATCCGATTTATTAGTGACTGAAGACCGCCACTGGAAAATCTGTTATTTGTCTGACCCAGAAGATGGGCCATAACTCATGAACACTTGTATCTTTTCCAAATTGTGTGGAATTACTTGGGAAATTCCTGTAATGATGCATTTTCCCATTCTGTTTTTCTGTTTTGAATAATAATGTCATTTAACACCATTTCAGGTTTTATTATAATATGTTTCCCTATTTGACCTGTGAGGACGAATATTTTGGTGGTGTTTATTCTTTTACTATTATATGACATTTATTGTGATCTAGAATAATTATGACCTTTTTACTTTGTTTGGTGACTAGGGTATTAGTCAGTAGTATTAGTTGGTCTAGAATCATTAATCTGAATATTTGTGAATCAGAATTTCCTTTAGTGATTATTTCTATTTATAGGGGGCAGAATTCACTCCATTTCATGATCGTAGCTTTTGCTGAATCAGTTCCGTTAAATTTGCAAATAAAGTCAAGTTTTGTATATCAGTGTTTAATTCCAGCAGGCCTTTGTTTGAGAATAAATTTAGTGAGAGGAGTTGACGGGAGAGAAAGAATTTGCTGACCCAGGGATGGGCCACCGCTACCAAAGAATCTTGGGAAAGTAAGATGATTGATTCTGTTCTTAAAACAGATTTATGACCCTATTTGACCTGGGGATAGGTTCATTAACTTAAATATTATATACACACACACAAACACACACACCACACACACACACACACACACACACATTTATATATATAGGATAATGCTATATATATATGATAGTAATATATATATAGAGAGAGAGAGAGAGAGAGAGAGAGAGAGAGAGAGAGAGAGAGAGAGAGAGAGAGAGAAACTAAATATTTACATTATATACATGGATCCATTTATGGGGGAGTAATGCTAGCATTTTGACAAAATATATATATATATATATATATATATATATATATATATATATATATATATATATATATATATACACATACAGTATATATATATACATACAGTATATATATATAGATAGAAAGAGAGAGAAAGAGAGAAAGAACTAGGAAGAAGTCGTGTTAGGTACTGTAGGCAATTTGTATCTCCATGAAGACATTAGTGGTTCTATGGCATTTGTATTAAATTGTAATTTTGACATGATAGAATGCAGATGCGTTATAGTTGCTGCTTATTATTACTCTTTATGATAATAATCATAACCCAATGAAATTGTTTTTTTTTTTTTAATGATAAGGTAAATTTGTATCCAATACATATAAATGTCCACAGACAAACCTTGAGCACTGAAGCAAAAGAAATGACGCTGTTTAAACCTCCAGGGGTGTAAAGGTGTCTAGACAGAGGAAATTCTTTTACTTAATTTTCGCCAGGAACATTGCACTCTGTTTAATATTTAAGCAGCTTTAACCCCGAGGCTTTGCACAGACCTAGGATGAGTTTTACGGAATCTTGTTGCATTTTAGTTCTGTATTTTAATCCGGAGAAATGCGAATTCCCAAGATTATTTTAGGATTTTCTCATTTTCAGGGTAAGATAAAAACTGAGGTTTGTAGTTTTTTTCTGGGTCACAGTTTTACATTGGTGTTTAATGTTGGATTGTGTTTTTTTTTTATCTAAGGTGCATTACGTTTTATATTTCGTATTCATCTACGCTGTCGGGGTATATAGTTGCCTTCATAAGATTTAATTATGTTTTCATGCCGTACAGTTTAAATTAAATAGTATATAGTTATTTTCCTTTTAAAAATATTAACGGGTTTCTGTGTAGACTGCATCTCACATTCCTTTGTGTATGTACGTATATATGTATGTGTGGATGTATGTACGTATGCATGTTTTATCAGATTTATTTTACTGTAATACTTATAATCTCATGAGCACAGGACCCCTAAATTTTTCATCTGCCTATTCCTTTTTCGATACATTAGCTACTGGAAGCCTGAAACTGTAATTTAAAAACGAAATTAAGGAACTTTCTATCTACGCCAAGATTTGAACCTGAGTTAAATAGATTTGAAGACCAGTGCTAAATCTTATCTTAACTGTAAGTACAAGTATTCCTTTGATATATCACTTATACATTAGCAGTCAAATTAACGTATTTTACACTTAGGCTTTATTTTTTTTATTTTAGGAGATGAACTGCAAGATAATAAAGGCCACTTAGAACTTTTCTTTTCCCATATGACATGTACAGTAAGGTATGTTGAAAATAATACTAGTTACTAATAATATATGTCAAGGATATAATAATAATAATAATAATAATAATAATAATAATAATAATAATAATAATAATAATAATAATAATAATAATAATAATAATAATTATTATTATTATTATTATTATTATTATTATTATTATTATTATTATATTATTATTATGAAAATGAAAGCTATTTATATGGAACAAGCTTAAAATTCAAGCTTCTAAGGAATATGGTGTACATAAAAAATAAATAATAATAATAATAATAATAATAATAATAATAATAATAATAATAATAATAATAATAATTTTATTATATTAACATGAATAGTACTTTATATTTACATAAAAATTCATTTATCCTAATAATAATAATATATAACAAAAAACAAGTTAATTTACAAATGAACAATTCGAAAAAAATAAAAAAAAAAAACACAAAAAACAGATTCTCCCGCCAAGGAATTTCGAAAACCCATTTTCCAAGAACTCTTTGCTTTCCACTTTCCTTATTTGTGGAAAGACATTTTTTTCTTTCAGAAACTCCCTGTTGCCACCACAGAGGATAAAACATGTTAGAGAGAGAGAGAGAGAGAGAGAGAGAGAGAGAGAGAGAGAGAGAGAGAGAGAGAGAGAGAGATAATGTGGTGTGAAATCACGATTTTAAAGAATAAAAAAAGTATTTGGATCATTATAACCTACCTCTAAATGTTTACTTATAAAATCACTGAGAGGCAGAGAGAGAGAGAGAGAGAGAGAGAGAGAGAGAGAGAGAGAGAGAGAGAGAGAGAGAGAGAGCGTTGTGGACTCACGATTTTAATAGACAAAATATTTAGATAATTATGACGTGCTCATATAAGTTTACTCATAAAATCCGAGAGAGAGAGAGAGAGAGAGAGAGAGAGAGAGAGAGAGGAGGCAGACCCTTTTCCCTTGAGTTTACCGCAGTGTCTGATCTGGGCCTCGAGTGTTTTTTTTTTCTTTGAGTAGGTTATGGAGTATAAAAGATAGGTAGGAATTCCCAGGAATATGAAAGCTTTGCTTCAGTACATCCTAAGGAGAGTTTTATGTTCTTGAAGGAATAAAGTAATAGGACTAAGTTCTTTATTCATTTATCCTTCATGGTGCTGTTAATGAATAATGTAGCTGAATTATTATTCTATTCACATTTCCTTCATGATGAAACTGAGTAACTCTTTCATCCCTATTTTTTCAACGAAAAATATTTTTGTGGAATTATATAATTCTACAAACTAAATTGTGATCACAAAGGTAAACTTTAATATTAGAATATGTCATAACTTTCATCTTTGTATATCTATTTTGGAAACTGTAGTATTAAATGATATTTCCATTTCATATGAATCAGTATTTCAATGTTGCTTCATATCAAACAATACCAGTTCTGCATAGCACAGGAAACATTTGAGAATGACATAAAACAATTTACATTCAGTCAAAGAATATTAAAATACGTATATAAAGAATTGGTGCATAAAACACGTTATTGTGTTACTACCAAACATTGTCATTCAAAGAATTTGTCTTTTTAGCTTCAAAGCGAAAGCACTTTTATACATTAAGGGACAAATAAAATAGCACTTGTAGAATGCTG
>NC_089743.1:36938976-36943976 GCF_040412425.1 Macrobrachium rosenbergii
GCGAAGAGAGAGATACAATCAAGAAGGAAAAATACCCGGTGTGCCTGTGTTTGTGTGTGTGTGCGTGTGTATGAGAGAGAGAGAGAGAGAGAGAGAGAGAGAGAGAGAGAGAGAGAGAGAGAGAGAGCGGTCAAGCAAGAAAAAGAGACGCAACAGGTCAGTGATGTTTTTGTCTTTTCCTCAACTGAAATGTGGAGAGTTGTGGACAAGCGAGATTACTTTCATTACAGCTTCAGAATCCAGAGGGTAAAAGGATAAGCTTTAGGAGAGAACATATGATGCATGTAGCGGAGTATAAACATGACAGGTTAGTGTGATTCCATCATGTTACCTCTCTTTCGGAAATTTTTAAAAATTTTTGTAATATTCTTAGGATTTTACGGTCATAGCAGTTTTTCAAAGATATTTTCCTAATTTTGTTTAAGTATTTTCATTTCAAAATATCTTAGAAAAGAAAATATTAATATTATTATGAACATATATAGTCGAGCATATATAGTCTAGCATATATTTTTAGGGAAATGCCAAAGACTGAAGTTAAATAGCCTGTTAACTTAAAAATGAAATTTAGGATTAATATTTGTCCTGACCGTAAGATTGTTTCTTATCCAGTTTTCATTATAAAAAAAGTCCTTCATTTTAGTGTCTTTAGACAATTCAGCCTAGCCTCCGTTGCCTCATTTCCTAAAATAGAACGTGTTAAAGAAATCGGGAGAGATGAAGTGCACAGAAAGCATAAGAGAAAGAGTTGCAATACTGAATAATCTCGAACATCTGCCGTTCTGAAACCTGTTTGATTAGAGCTGCTGTCTGATTTCCAGTATTTTCTTTAACAAAGCTATAGATAAACAAGTTCGTTCTCCTTCGAATAATGGTTTAAAGTATTTTCTTCCGAGCAGCACTGGCTTTACTGCCCAACGATTGCTGTTATATCTTGTCTCAGTTTTTTTTAAATAAAATCCTGCCCAGTGTACATTCAAATCTTTTTTTAATCCAGACTTCCAATATACTCCCATGCCATCGTCCCTCTCTCCTGGAAAAACACTTACAAAAAGGAGAGTATATCTGCCTGGGCATCAACGTATTCTTGTATCTTTTCATATGACAGATATCCGAGCTGCCCTCCTCGAAAGGGGTGGAAAATGTTTCAAGTCGACTCTTATTTTGTTGGGCGTCTTTTCTATCGTCCCATCCAATCTCTTTCGCTGCAGAACGTCCTGGAATTTGTGTCAGTCTAAACACTGTTTCGTTTTCACCAGTAAGGTATTCAGTTCTTCTCTGTATCCTGTTTTTTTGTCTGAGTTCTGGAATAAACTGCCAAAGAACTGAAAATATTTTCACCTAACATTTTAAATGAATTATCTCCTATATATACTTCGCTTGAACAACCCCCTTTTCCAAGATATATAATTTAGAGATATCTCCAAAGCACAGCTTAGATTCTTTAATAGTAAGGTCTAGCCAAAAGGATCTGGAGTTTTATCTTCTGAACACCCTAGCAGCAATTCCTTAAGTCGCTTAATTTAAAATGTTTAGTTCTCTGAAAAAATACATATATTTTGTAGGCGATGAGATATGTAAAAATAAAAATAAAATTATTATTACAGTGAAAAATTAGTCTTACGAGGCCAAAATAAAATAAGTATTAATTTTGACAGCAGTTCAAAAGCATCAGTTATCAATCTATCCTCAGTAAGAGTGCAATTTATATATATATATATATATATATATATATATATATATATATATATATATATATATATATATATATATATATAAATATATATATTCCAAAATATAAATGCTTAAACTTCTAATAATAATAGAGAGAGAGAGAGAGAGAGAGAGAGAGAGAGAGAGAGAGAGAGAGAGAGAGAGAGAGAGAGAGAGCGGGGGGGGGGGGATTTGCTACATTTTCTAGAACAAATTCAAATTTCAGACCTTTATATATGTCGGATGATGATGAGGAGAGAGAGAGAGAGAGAGAGAGAGAGAGAGAGAGAGAGAGAGAGAGAGAGAGAGTGGGGGGATTTGCTACATTTTCTAGAACAAATTCAAATTTCAGATCTTTATATATGTCGGGTGATGAGAGAGAGAGAGAGAGAGAGAGAGAGAGAGAGAGAGAGAGAGAGAGAGAGAGAGAGAATAGGAAATATTTGTTGTATCGTCGAGAACGAATTTCAGTTCTTCATGTACGACAGGGGAGAGAGAGAGAGAGAGAGAGAGAGAGAGAGAGAGAGAGAGAGAGAGACTTGAATTTTTAAGTGAATATGAATAGAGTGAGTATAAAAAATATGAATTCTCGTATACCATGCGTATGGGAAAGGTAATTATACTACTTCAAAAAACAAAAACATATATTCAGCTCAATTTCTGAATAAGTTAGAAAGAAACCGTTTCATGTTGCATATAATATAACTATACCGATCTTATTTACAAGACAGATAAACGTTAGTATTTTCATATGCATAAGAAAAAAAAGGACTAAAATCCAATTTAACCTTTAGTTTACGATCACATATGAATTGGCTATTATATGTTTTGAAGTTAATGGTCGCTTTATATTTTGTATTCTGGAAAAATGTATTTGGCGCTCACTTTTTTGGTGCACTTTTTTGGAATCAGCGAAGCCGAATATCATAATAATTCTCTCTCTCTCTCTCTCTCTCTCTCTCTCTCTCTCTCTCTCTCTCTCTCATCAACAAGTGAAAGAAAAAACGAGAATATTCTTGGGTATTGAAATAAGCTTTTTCCTATTAAGTATTTTAATATACACGTAAGATACCTCTACGTGTGTGTGTGTGTGTGTGTTTTTTTTTTAACAAACAAAGATCATTACTAGTTTAAATGAAATGTAAATCCAGTAATATTCATCTCTTCGGCCCCAAGATACAACCCCTATTTCATTCCTCTAACTATGCCTTAATTCATATTCTCTTTCCTCCATCTTACTTTCTTCAACACTTTCTTAACAATTGTTTCACAGTGCAACTATGAGGTTTTCCTCCTGTTACAGCTTTAAAACCTCAGATTCTCCCTCAGCGCTGAATGACTTCATAGGTCCCAGCACGTTGCCTTTGGCCTAAATGCTATATTCCACTCTATTCCTACAATATATTAAGAGTTACACTGAAGAAAAGCGTTCTTGTTTCATCGTCGTCTCTGAAGAAAGTGATTGTTCTTCGTAGCCTTCCAAATTGTTATTTGGAGGGCCAAAAGTAATAATAGAGTCCTAAAGTAATAATAGAGTCCTAACGATTTAATCTTGACAGACGTCAACATGTATAATAGTATACAATCATAATGGTTTGATATTTTCATCTGTCACGTAAAAACCACTCTACTGCTTTCGAAAATCTGATTCAATTCACACTTCGTCCTTGATAAATAAAAAGAACTATTATGCTCATGGGAAAAGCCTTCGTTTTATATACCTAAGAGATAAAGTTGAGGGAAAAAAAGTAATTAAGGCTATTAGGACGAGAAATCTAATAGCCTTAAGAAGCCCAGATCCCCAAAAGCGAGAAAATAAATCAAAATAAGAAAGAATGACAAAGGATAATCATAAAACCTGAAAGAAAAAGAAGAGGGGTTTAGAGAATCACGAAAAGTAAAGGCAAAAAAGAAGTTTCGAAAATCTGGCTGTATGAACCTTGCCTTCCAAGGGTTAGAATAATTAAAGATTAATGTTTTGTACGTTTTTTGACGAACGGTATAAGGCCACCTGATAAAATGCTTGATTCTTCGGGTAAGCTCGTTGAATTGTTGATAAAAATTGATGATTTCAATAAGACAAAAATGACAATACAATTTATGTATTTATGTATGTACGTAATGTTTTCACAAACGTGCTGTTTCCGTTTTCTGGAATTCGTAAAAAAAAATAAGAAACAATTCATATCACGATCATCCTAAGACTCCTCAAAAAATTCCTCCAAATAAGCCAGTTCATATACGCATGCGCATAGAACTCTGGGTTTCACTGGGTATATAAGCTAATCCTTCATCTAGCATCTAATGGAGTTTGCTTTCCAGTAAGTAAATTACGGAGATCTCTTTGACGAGAACCGTAAATCAAGCACCATAAATCATGCAGCCTTCACTCTCGGCGTTTGAGAAAACTGAATAATAGCCTTAGCCGAAGTAATCAACTTAGTAAACTCAATTTGCAAGGAACGTGGCGCCTGTTTTACTTGAGTGTTTTGATTTCCGGTAGGAAATAAAGGAGGTTTCCTTTTTATTTTCCATCATTTATGCTTTTAAAGGCACCTTCTCTCCTGCTTTGGGAATTATACGTAGGGGAGATGTAAGAACAGTTCGATTACTAGGAGACATCTGCAATAATAAAAACAAATTCTTCCAGGTGCATAAAGTTCTCATTTAAGGTTTGACCAAATATGTAAGTGAGATCAGGATTGCCATTAAACATTAATCATCTGCATACAATAGATTCGTTTTATCAAATATTAAAAAGAATATTAGTGCAACGAAACATGTTCAACGAGAATTCGAGTTAACCCTTGCATAAGATTCTTAAATTGTGAAGAAAAAGAATTTGTGCGAGACTTCTAAGTTACGAAAATTAACTTCTTTAAGGTTTTAATGTTCTAGCTTCGATTCCTTAGTATGATCCTTAAACTGGTGTGAAAGTTTATATTCCATATCACAGATGGCGCTGAATGCAATCCCATGAACAGATGAAAAAATCGTGGTAGAATACTTTATTATTTTTATAAAAGGTGTTTTTATCTTCTTTCGTTATTCCATAATGATGGTCAATATATTTTTTTACCAATTGAAGGTACTTATGTATGGTATAAATTGAACAATTAAAGAAATTTTAATTGTTTTCTATTTTGGGTGTTTTTTAAACGTGCGTTGCTTGTATATCTTTCTGACTAGTAAAAAATTTATTAAAAAACTGCACTTCCATGATTTTATTCTACATTAAATACTTTAAATGATTAATGAATAGATATGAGCGTGTTTGTTCCAATAAA
>NC_089743.1:36951476-36953976 GCF_040412425.1 Macrobrachium rosenbergii
TACCATCCCAACTGTCCAGAAACATGTCGACAGAAAGAGTACTAAAAAGTACCAGATGGACGTCAGAAAAAAAAACAGAAGACATACCACCGAAAATACTGTCAGGAAAGTCTACGGATATACATGCCAAATTTAAGCAACCTCCTTAATACTTTGAAAATAAAGAATTTCTGATGTAAGAAATACGCTGTTTCATCCACCGAAATATGAACATTGGACAATTATTGACTAATGTTTATGCGCAGGAAAAGCGGATTATTAGAAGATTTGAGAAAACGTTGCATAAAATCAATTCGCAAAATGCAGCCATTTTATTCAATAAAACTTGCCTCAAAGAGGGTCTTTTTCCTTCTTATGTTATTATTATTATTATTATTATTATTATTATTATTATTATTATTATTATTATTATTATTATTCTCCAACAATGCAGTCATAACCTACGTTGTATCTTCCACAGACAAACCTCGACTTTAGAACTGGTTTCCTTTTTCTCGTTTTTATTGTAGAATATCTGTTCCTTGGCGGTCAATCTTTCTGTCTTCACACCCAAATGCTCTTTCAAATTCCCACTCTCAAACCAGTCCGTTTCACATGCTCACCCTTCTGTCCCCTTTACTTTTTCCATCAAAATACATAAACCTTTATAGCCGGGAAAGCAATTAGGGGGCCAACTTCTGTCAGATGGTCCTTCTTTTATTTTTTCTAGTTTATTTTAGTTCAGTGGAACGCTTTTTAATAGAATTTTTTTTATCTTGCTTTATGGGATGTTAGATTTCAAAGGAATGTTTTCAACAGTTTTTTCTACCACGCATAGGAGTCTAACGTTTAATTTCATATACGTGGGAACAACGGAAATATCCTGATAATCTAATTAATGTGTTCTCCCCCCTCTCTCCACAATCTCCATCCCCCTTCTCTCTCTCTCTCTCTCTCTCTCTCTCTCTCTCTCTCTCTCTCTCTCTCTCTCTTTCTTAAGTTTAATTTTTCTTTTTAATTGAGCCTTTAGTATGTTTATATTGGGGGGAGGGTGTTATTTATAGTCAATCTCCTTACTATTCCTTTTTTATTATTAAATTTTTCATTAATAGGGTAAAGGCTTTTCACAGTAAAACCTCCCCTCATTCTTAAAATCTTCAGCTGAAAACCCTTATGGGCAGAGTCAACAGACTATAAACCCAAGAGGGCTCCAAAGGAAAATCTGCCAGCAGAAAGAAACAAATTATAGGAAAAGGTGATGAAAAATAAATATAATGGAAAAGAAACTAAAAACAATCCACCTGATATTCAGGAGACTTCACCAGATAGATGGAATGAATTTGCTCCTAACTTATGTATTTGGAGATGAGAAGTTCCACAACTGCACTAGAAAAACTATTGTACGTGTTAGTTGTAGCCAAGACAAAACTCCTGGCGAACTGAGCAGTATTAAACGTGATACTAGAAAACAACACATTATGCATGGAATTCTATTTTCCTTAACAAATAATTATATGCTCCAACAATTGAGAGAAAAAATAAAATAGATAACTGCTGAATATCTGACCTGTTCCTTTACAAAGACCCTGTACAATGACAGCCATTTCAAAAGGATCCCAGCATTAGTACCGGACTGTTGAAGGAAAAGGTATGAAAATAATGGACCATTTCCTTGACTGGTTCAATGGAAGGTGAACTTGCTTTTATGGCAGAGGTTAAAGATGTTTTTCTACACACAGACCTCATCACGTGTCTCAGAAAGGAAAGAAAAGAATGAAATGGAATTGGAGAGGCAGTGAGATGGATGAGCTGAAGTCGGAGAAGCAAAAATATAAGAGAAAGATGAAATTAACAAGAATCTCATCAAGGTTAAGATGAAATGGGGGACGGAGTAATTGATGACGTCAAAGACTGCTGAGTGAGTGATACAGGCATATAGGCCAAGAGAATTAAATATGAACAACCATAGACTTAAAAAATGAAGTAAGTGAGGCAGGAGAATAATTCAAGATTGAAAAGGAATATACAATTTAGACTAAAGGCCAAGCACTGAGACCCTATGATGAAGTCATTCAACACCGAAAGGGAAATTGACAGTTGAAAGGTTTGAAGAGGAAAACCTCAAAGCAGTTCCACAAAGAAATAATTGTTAGGAGAGGGCTGAGGAAAGTAAGATGGGAAAAAGATAATATGAACGGAGGTACAGTACATTTAAAGGAATGAAAGGGGTTGCAGCTAGGGGCCAAAGGGACCCTGCCAAAGAACCTAAGTGCAGTGAAGAAATTTAAAAGAAAGCGCCATTTGGCTCTAATTTTACTGAGTGAGGTGCACTGACGCACCACCTTCCTACGGGGGAGTAATAATTCAAGTTTAATCTTAAACTATTTTTATATTGACATAAATAAATTCTGATTAAAGAATCCGAGGAAAACGAAAACAGATCCACAAGGAACACATGCAAGAAGGGAGAAACGCCACGAAACATAACGCCATCTTTTCCCTTCCCTGAAAGAAGTAGGAG
>NC_089743.1:36956476-36963976 GCF_040412425.1 Macrobrachium rosenbergii
GACAACTTACAGTTCCATTAGGCATCCCCTGCTTTGCAATGTAATCAAATGCACTTTGTAAAAAAAAGTGACGTCAACAAAACTGATAACTGCGTTTATATCACAAATTCGCAGGGGATAAAGTCTGGAAAAAGCGTCAGGGAATAGAAAGTATTTCGTAAAGACAGTTGGCAAAAAATTAGATAAGTAAATAAATAAATAAAACAAAACTAGACCTAGGTAACAAGGAAAATGACAAAGATTTCTTTAGCTGCCTTTCGGGTTTTTAGATAAGATGAGATGCCATTCAAGGAATTTGAATTTTATAGCCGGGCTGTTTATAGAGCTCTAGTAAATGGGTCGATATTTGTCTACTTAATTATAAAGGTTAGGCAATGCACATGGGTATTTTTTCTCTCTCGTAATTTATATGGGGACAGAATCAGTTAGTTTTATTCTCTCTCTCTCTCTCTATCTCTATAAATCTGTCTCTCTCTCTCTCTCTCTCTATTTAATGTATTTGGTCAGAATCTGTAAACGTTTAAAGACATGGTAACTGGATAAATGTGCTTTCATTTTGTCGGTATGATGATGTGTGTGTATGTATATATATGTATGTATATATATATATATATATATATATATATATATATATATATATATATATATATATATATTAGACCTATCACATGCACATGCACGCCCATTAGGGATGAAAACATTTGATTTTATACCTATGTACTTTTAATCATACTCATACGCATGCGCCCATGAGTGTGAAATAGAGAACGAGTGAAACTGAGAGGGCACCGGTTAAGACCCTCTCGTGTTTTTTACTCGTATGCTTCTTGTATGCTTCAAATGACACGTATAGCTCCATTAATGAGAAGCATTGAAAGCATAGTATTGTGGGTGGTGCTTGTGTTAATTAAGGCGCAACTCGCATTGCTGTCATAACAAGCACATTTTGTCACGCACAAGTAAGAAATATGTTCTGCTAAGAAATAATTTACTATCGAAACTCTAAGTATTAATGTTGGTATGTTAACATCTCTCTCGAGTCGTAATTAATTTTGATTTTACTTAAAATTAGTAAATGATTTTTAGAAAAACCTTCAGGTGTATTTTGTGAATTGTATTTCTACATGTCGTTTTTGAACACTGAGAAAATTATTGTTATCCTTGAAAGTATTAATATTTTTAAAGATCAAATTATATACCTTTCCGGCACCAGAAAAGATACTTTTGTATCTCTTAAAGATTAATTTATATCATTTTCTAGCAATTAAGAAAATACTTCAATATTTCTCGTAATCATTTTCTTTAAGTCTCTTTCGTTTGTTTAGCGAATATTTCCTGTGCAATTGAAAACAGAATTTGTGTAATGGGTAAAGCGATTTTACCCATTACACATTTCGAGCTAATTTTAACTTTACGAACAACTATACTGTATTTTAAAATCCACATGATTTGTAGCTTTTAGATGATCACCTTAAACTGGATATGTTTCTGGAGCTTCTGCTGTGATTAGGCTGAAAATAGCACTGATGATTAGCTGAAGAATGAAACTTGAAATGAAACATCCCATTCATTAAAAGGGGCAGATAATTAGTGATGTTTTTCCCTCCAAAAGACAAACTTTTTCAAAATGGCTTCCATTCATTTGGCCTCTGCTGTAGGCATTGACGTAACAACGTCAGGTGAGATCTGATTTTATAATTACTCAAGTCAATTTTATTTTCTACATTCACGATAGCGTCCTAATTAATGTATTGGCACTTGATTAAACAGAAGATGAAACCCAATAAATTAAATAAAAATATACTAAGTTTAAGCATTTTACATGTACAATAAGGACTTCATTTTAGTTCCCGAAAATAAAGAAACTATCAGTGCTTCATAAATGATAATGTTTGAGAAGAATATAATGAAAGTAATGACCGAAAACGCATTTCCAATATAAATGGAAATCAGTCAGAAGACTGGCAATAAAATAGACCTCATTCGACATCTCTGGGAAAGCCTCCAACTGCTGACAATGGCACGGCTCTTAAATGACGGTATTTTCATATTTCATGAATACACAATGAAAAAAATGAGTTATGGAAGTCCTATGATAAAAAAAAAATTCTCCGGAATGCTATTAATAGGCAAAATTAAATGAAAGGATTTTTTTATAGCGTTTTTTATTTGCCAATTTTTTGTTCAAATTTGGTTTTTAGGAAGGCTCGCAGTCCAATATTTGTTTCCAACTTTATTGTCTTTTAAGAATTTAATGAGAAAAGTCCTACCACATCAGATTTTTATTTATTTCATGGCAGCATTTATAAGTTACTTCCTTTCAGATAAGGTTTTATTTAGAGAGTGCTCACAGTCATAAATGGGTTTTGAATACACTCAGAACCACCCTGCTACATCAAGTGTTTTTTTTTTAAACCTTGGCCATATTTGTACGTTACTTCTGTTGAGCCACATCCGTATTATTATTATTATTATTATTATTATTATTATTATTATTATTATTATTATTATTATTATTATTATTATTATTATTATTATTATTATTCAGAAGAAGAAACCTATTCATATGGAACTAGCCCACAGGAGCCACTGACTTCAATTCAGGCTCCCAAAGAGTTTTGTGTTCATTATTATTATTATTATTATTATTATTATTATTATTATTATTATTATTATTATTATTATTATTATTATTATTATTCAGAAGTTGAACCCTATTCATATGGAACAAGCCCACAGGGACCACTGATTCGAAATTGAAAAAAAAAATAGCAGGAAAAGCTTCAGTGTAAGTTCCAGATTGTGTTTGGTTAAAGAGGTGGGTGAAAGCAAAATTAACTTAAAAGAAGTTGCTTAGACCTTCAGAAGTCCTTTCTCTAGCAATATCTATCTTTATCTAAATGCAATGTTTTGTAATACGTTGATTCATCAGTCAAAAAGACTAGGGAATACAAGTTTTCATTAAGAGCAAAGAGCATATATTGATAAATTTGGGTAGTATTACTAATTTAACATTTGATAGTTAACACTAAAACCTTACAGAATGGAATGTCATGTAGAATTTAGGCCAAAGACCAAGCTTTTAAGGTGTAGCAGGAGGAAAACCTCGCAGTTGCACTACAAAACATTTTTTTAGGGGAGGGTGGAAAGTAAGATGGAAGAAAGGGAACATGAATGGAGGTACAGTAAAGGGAATGAAAGGGGTTGTAACTAGGGGCCGAAGGGACGCTGCAAAGAATAAGTAATACCTACAGCTCACCACATTAGGTGCACAGACGGCACTAGCCGGCCCCCATCTCACCCATCCCCAACCCACCACCTGCGGAGCTGGAATCTGTTTTCAGAATCTATCTTTGGAAAATAAACGACCAAAGATTTCAACAAATGTAGATTTAGAATTCTGGAAATTTAAAAATGACTTCCATGTTTAATACAAAACAACGGAAATGAAGTAGGATTCTGTTCTTGATCCTACAGCAACTGCAAAAATAAAAAGACAGTAAATGTAACAACTACTGTATATCAATCGTAAATATAACAGTTATTGGATTCACAGACATTTTCCTTCCCATTTGATCCGTCTTTTGTTCCAGCTAGAAAGGCCCACCACACAACACACACACATGTGGAGCTGAAATATATATATATATATATATTATATATATATATATATATATTTGGAAAATATATATATCAAAGATTTATATATAACAGCATTGGATTCACTTACATTTTCCTTAGAATTTGATCCGTCTTTTGTTCCTATTAAAAGTGACACACACATGTATTATATATATATAATAATATATATAAATGAATATATATATATATATATATAGTTTTTGATCCTAAAGCAACGGAAATCTATTATTGCCCGGCCGGCTGATGAAGAGTTAAAAAATTTATTTCTGGTGATGGAAATTCATTTCTCGCTATAATGTGGTTCAATTCCACAATAAATGTAACCCGTTGCTGGTAACCACTTACATTCTTAGCCACGTAAAATAAGTCTAATCCTTCGGGCCCCCTTTTAATCAGCTCAGTGGTCTGCAAAACAAGGTATACTTAACAACTTATATATATATATATATATATATATATATATATATATATATATATATATATATATATATATATATATATATATATATATATATATATATATATATATATATATATATATATATATATATGTATATATACATATATATAAAAGGAATCGCTCAGGATGAATTACGAATAACGTATCATCATGTTATTACGATTGCAAAGATATATAATTATACATAACCCAAAACCGAGATAAAAAAAGAAGGCCAAAGGGCACTTCTTTCCAATAAAAAAAAAAAACTTTACCTGTAACTAAAAGGAAAAATTCTGTTCTTTGGCTCAGGATTACATTCAAACATCCTTTCAAAACACTGATATTAGTATTACTACATACTGTACAACCATATAATATTACCCGTCACACATTACCACAGGTAAAAAAATAAGAGATGGGTGTATGTCCTAACTGGTTTCGACATTTTTCCGAAGCCATTGGCGAAGGACTGACAGTGTTAGGAATCACAATAAATATGGGACAGAGAACATACACAACCGACAGAGAACATACACAACCGACAGAGAACATACACAATCGTTTGAGACTACGGATCTACCACTGACAGGTGTCAAGGGGGAGTGGCTTCCAAACTCTTTAGGGCTAGTGGTAGGAATATATACTCAAGGGACAATATGGACAAACATACAGACACAGGTGAGTAATATCACGTTATATTAAACCATTTTAGATCACCTATGGCAAGCATCAACATTTGAACAAAAAATTCCTGAAATTAAATGGCATCTACATAACTTATTATCCAAGTGAATTACTTCAAAGTAATGTATCTACTGCCATTTGCAGATCCCTGTATCAACACTAAACCTTAATGCAAAGGACTTCATGAAAGCATTTTGTACAATTCCTTTAAGTGCAGATCCCATAAAAGGGGAAATATACCTTTGACCTAAAACGTTCAGAATCTGACAGTGTGTAAGCACAATCTCAACTAACTCTTATTTTCCAGCTTTGGCATTTTGTATTGGTGATATTTCTGGGGTAAGATTTCTTTTCCAATTCTGCTTTTAGCCTTCATGCAAATGATAAGAGTTATTTCTAAAAAAAAAAAAATAGGTGAATTTCCCTTGAGTGATTTCTGAACTTTAGGTGTAAGTGATGTCACTGACAATATATCTGTATTTTGATAATTACTGTAAGTAGAATGAATAACGAAGGAGAGAGAGAGAGAGAGAGAGAGAGAGAGAGAGAGAGAGAGAGAGAGAGAGAAGATTTATCGTGTCACTGATTCCAATCTTATAACAAAAGCTCGGAGCAGGAATGAAAATTAATAGGGAATTTCTTTAATACTGGAAATTGTCAACTGGAAGAACAACTAATACCATAATATATATATATATATATATATATATATATATATATATATATATATATATATATATATATATATATATATATATATATATATATATATATTTACACCACGAAGAATGTTAAGGGCATGAAAGAAAATTTTACTTCATTTTCAATCATTTTATATACTAGATACGCTTTACAAGGAATATATTTTATGTTTGTGACCTAAGTTGATATATTGAATCATATCTTAAGAAAAAAATTTGACTTCAAATCAATCAGTGCCTTGAAAAATAAGGATAATGTACATCAGATCCTTGATTTTTGATAGGATACTACTCAAATCCTTTGATATTGAGCTATTACAGAATTTAACCTAAATCTAAAATCTTATTCAATATGCAACTCAGTACTTATGATGATTACAATATCATATATTGATTGAACTTGGCAATATCAGAAAATATATTTCCTTAATATTAAAATGTATTCTATACAGACTCTCATTTTTTCAAAGTCAAACAGCTCAAATCATCAATATGGGTTTTAAAATTCCATCGGCTAAAGATATCCTAACTTATACTGAGCTATAATTCCCAAATTATCTTTAACTATAATAATTACAAACGATTAAAGTTTCTTATGAAAGTTAAAAAGTTTTCTTGGACAGTCTTCTAAAAAGAAATGTGTCTGCTTAACTTTTCACCTCGGTAAGGGCCATATTTTTCACGCTGGGAGTTGCCAATTTCTTTAATAGCGTTCCTTCGCTTATAGAACATCCTTTTCCCTGGTTGAATTTATATCGCTGGCAATTCTTGGTTTATGTGGAGGTCGTTCCTCTTCTCCCATGCGATCGTAAAGCATGAGCCTCCTGCCGGTATCTTTTATTCCTGAGTCGAAATATCGAGATGTTTCTTTGGGAAATAGAAGGTGTTTCAGATATTCGGTAACTGTTGTTTGCGTGACGATTTAATGATTTGGTAGTTATTTCATATGGCTTGTTTTGATTTACCAATTTGACTTTAACGATATAATTTTTAAATGTTCTAATACAATGCTTGAGTTTTTATAGCTTTTGTTGCCAAACGTCATTCTAAAGAACTTTTTCATCACGAACTTTATTGTAAGGATTATCGGCTTCATTCTAATATTATTTACCTGATGGTCGAGAATGAATTAGTCAGTATATTCAAAATTATAAGGACTGGGCACGGCATTCCATTAAGCAAAATGTACAGTATTACAGAAAACAAAATTTTCATACTGTTATTAATCTTTCGTATAGTAATGATAAAGATAACACAATGATTTCAAAAGTATAGTGAAATATATATACAGTAATATATATATATATATATATATATATATATATATATATATATATATATATATATATATATATATATATATATATATATATATATACATACATACATCCTCAGGGAACAAGGGAAACGAAGACCTCCATTCTTACAAGTTTATTGCCTAAGTTTCATGACGCATGTCACATTTTCAAGGCTAAAAAACAAAATGATTTGCACCACAGATAGAATCATGGTATAAAAAAAAAAATTTTTTTAATTAAAATATTTAAAATTCACAAAAAATGGCAATGCAGCGTTAAAATTAGGTATATAAATGAACATAAAACAAGAAAAAAAGGATCACAAAAGGTTTAAGTCAAGGGAACCAAGGCACAGACTCACCAAGCGAAATGAGAGAATAATACCAAGAGAATACAGAAAATATGCATAAAGGAAAAGCTGGCAACATACAACTGAGTTGACGACAATTGAGTATTTAACGAGGGAACAGTTCTTTTTATAATAATAGATTCTAGGATAGTTAGATCGTGATGGTTGGAGACCCGCCCTACTATTGAAAAATTTTCATCTCTGATATTTGTTTTGCACCGTACAGCATGGATTCAAAAGCTTGCATCCTGTACGGCTATTTTTTGGCTTCTCCTTCTATATATATATATATATATATATATATATCTATATATATATATATATATATATATATATATATATATATATATATATATATATATATATATATATATATATATATAT
>NC_089743.1:36968976-36981476 GCF_040412425.1 Macrobrachium rosenbergii
TAACGGCCAAAAAATCTTTTATGACCGAAATGTCATTTTTAAATCTTTTAATTAAAAGAATAAATATTACTGGAACTCTTCTAACTACAAAAGGTTCATGGGACATATCTTAATTAAACATTTCGAAGTGATGAAGGAATATTAAAAATTTCCAAGAAACTATAAGAAATAATTCTTATATAGCAATAAACTATGTCCTATAGAATTATATAGGTTTAAAACAACACTATTATTGGACCGGAATTATATTTTAACAAGTGAACATATATTCCTGATACAACTGGCACCGCTTACTCCCAGAAACCATTGTTATTCCTCAATATACAACATTTTCTTATAACCGTGATGAAATATCCCTGTTTACCACTTCCCTTATCTTTTAAGTTTAGGAAATTCAGGTAGAATAGAGTCTATTAAACCTATACGTTTGATCAGTTTGTCAACTAATTGCTGTCACTGTTTACTTTAGAATAAATTAATTTATTGTTCCATGTAGGTATATTTCCACATATCGTATCACAAGCAGACGGCTGTGTGTGTCAGATGAAGCATTGATCGTGTACTTTTTCTGTCAGATGAAGCATTGATCGTGTACTTTTTCTAAGTTTTCCATATCTATAATAACTTTAAGAGAAGAGGTTTTGCTTTCATTGAGATATAAAATCCTATTTTCAGACAGTTCCATCTGGGACTTACAACACAACTTGATATTCTACTTAGCAATACAGGAAGAAAGTATAAGAGAAAATGGCTCTTTTGCTTGGGATTAAAAACATTTTTCTGCGTAAGGATGACGATATTAAAAGACCCAAAGTGGATAAAAGCATAGTATACCGGACTATTCAGTGTCATTTTGAAAAGAAAAACGATGTAAATAGGATCATAGAGACAACATACGGAAGGTATGCTTGAAAGAGAGAGAGAGAGAGAGAGAGAGAGAGAGAGAGAGAGAGAGAGAGAGAGAGAGAGAGAGAGAGAGAGAAAGTTACCTTCTGTTCATCGAAGATTCTCTTTTGTAAGTTTAGTAATAACAGTGCATGTTTCAATACCCTCTCTACAGAGAGAGAGAGAGAGAGAGAGAGAGAGAGAGAGAGAGAGAGAGAGAGAGAGAGAGAGAAAGTTACCTTCTGTTCATCGAAGATTCTCTTCTGTAAGTTTAGTAATAACAGTGCATGTTTCAATACCCTCTCTAGAGAGAGAGAGAGAGAGAGAGAGAGAGAGAGAGAGAGAGAGAGAGAGAGAGAGAGAGAGAGAGAGAAGTATTAGTTTTATAACAGGGCATTCAAGTTCTTACTGAATAGCTATTTTTTTTAAATAAACAAATTCTACTATTATTATCATCACGTCAGTTCTTTCAGAAAGGGACTTAGATATAGAACTGCCTAGCTTAAGACATTATATCCTCTTTATATAAATCGAGTACTTCTACCAATACTTTGGAAAACCGCATACTGCATTTAATATCTTATTCAGGAATTGCAAAATTACTTACTTTCTACCAATTTCCTTAACACGCTATCACAGAGGACACATCTAAATTCAGTTTTTATGGACGCTTTCCAAAACTCAAAAGGATTAAAGTCAAAACAGAATAAAACAATCTAGTTGTGACTTGTGTTACTGGTGGTATGGCAAAGTTACACACACACATACACCCACACACATATATGATATATTACATATACACACACACACACACACACATATATATATATATATATATATATATATATATATATATATATATATATATTATATATATATATATATATGTATATATATACTTCTGTATTTTCAACAATCCGTCTCTTAGTCGTCAGCTTAAGTGGGAGATTGGCGGCGCGCAGAGACGCCATGTCACACTTTAAACGAGGGATAGGTCTAAACACCCCAGGTCACCTGATCAGTGGTAGAACAATACCACTCCTTCGTCCCCCCCCCCGCCCCAT
Source organism: Macrobrachium rosenbergii (assembly GCF_040412425.1). Lineage (NCBI taxonomy): Eukaryota > Metazoa > Arthropoda > Malacostraca > Decapoda > Palaemonidae > Macrobrachium > Macrobrachium rosenbergii. The sequence continues at coordinate 36,970,926 of NC_089743.1, forward strand.
CACGTGATTTGGGGGCTAAGGAAGTCGTTAGGCTCACAAAGGCTGAAGCCTTTCCAAGGGGGCTACTGTTTTGAACCTTAGGGACTTAGCTATAAGGTCTCTTCCTGTATGAACCTATTACTGGCTTTGGGAATTGCTTTTAGATCAGACCTAGGCCTCTGTTGCTCACCTCCAAAATACCCCAAGCCGCTGAGCGTTCTCTGGGCCAGACTACGCAGTCAGACGCATTGCTGCAGCCAGAGGAAGCACACCACAGGCACCTCATCTTTCTCTTCACACTGGCTGGACTGCAGTCGCCAGAGTACCCAGATCTGCTGCAAGAGCCCTCCAATGAAACAGGTTGAGGAATCCTGTTACTCTGGTCCCATGCTGTTGAACCCAGCCTTGTGAATCAATTTCACTTAGAAGTACTGCCATTTCTGATAAGCCAGAGAGTCTGATACACAGTCCCGGGCCACTACCCATTGTGAACAAGCACTGGATCCTTGCAACTCATTCAATCAGCATTAACCGTTTTCTATTTCAAAGACTTGCTATTCACGGTCTAATAGTGTTTCACATTTTATTTGATCGCCTGCTGGATCATCAGTTTTCAGATTAATTTCACGATTGCTTCATTTGTAAACAATGGCTTATTTCCCATGGCGACCTTCCACTCCCTGATTTAATTGCTGATGACTAAGGTAAGTCACACCTAGTTCCCATCCATTTTATTACATTCTGGGTGCTTTCTGTTGGCCCTCAAAGGCAGTCAATGATAAAAAGCCCCTTACATTCTTCCAAAAGACCCCAGAACGTAAACACACGTATATGTATATAATCTACAATATATATATATATATATATATATATATATATATATATATATATATATATATACATACATATATATATATATATATATATATATATATATATATATATATATATATATATATATATATATATATATATATATATATATATATATATATATTGTAGATTATACACACACACACACACACACACACACACACACACACACACACACACACACACACATACATATATATATATATATATATATATATATATATATATATATATATATAGGGTGAGATGGATGAGAGAGAGAGAGAGAATTAGTCCACCACACTTTTTACCAAAACGTGATACATGAAAAAAATGATAATCCCAAACAATATTACATATACAGGATAAAACTAAATACCCACTCACTTTTATAAATTGTATCCTTCAGCAAACTCAATAACAAATAAAACGCTAAGTCCCTTCAGCAAAGAAACCGTTGACAAAACAAAAAAAAGCGAGAAAGACATCTTTATGTACAAATCGAGGCTGAAATAACCTTGGAAGCGAAAAAGAACTGGAAAGTAATAACATGACATACAGCTATTGGTTTCTTTGTCGACCTCCTCCTCTCTCAGTTCTCGAGATCGTTTGAACGAACGCTTTTGGCTCTAGTGAAGCCTTGACGGAGAGAGAGAGAGAGAGAGAGAGAGAGAGAGAGAGAGAGAGAGAGAGAGAGAGAGAGAGAGAGAGAATGTAGGAACACTCAAGGAGAAAATCAAAAGTGTAATCCAGCAGGCAAAGAAAAGACTTACACTTTTAGCAATAGTTTTGTGAGAGAGAGAGAGAGAGAGAGAGAGAGAGAGAGAGAGAGAGAGAGAGAGAGAGAGAGAGAGAGAGAGAGAGAGAGAGGGTGCAAGAATAGCCAAATATGAATTCTTAAAAGAGTGTTTCAGTACTCACAGGAAAATCTATTCCTTTAACAATAAAACTAAGAGAATTTAAACTACAGTAATAATAGGCGTTTACAAAGAGAGAGAGAGAGAGAGAGAGAGAGAGAGAGAGAGAGAGAGAGAGATGGAAAACATGGTCCAGGAATAGATGAATATAGAATCTTAAAAGAGTGCTTAGGTAAAGGAATAAAAGGAGTTTTACTTTTAACAGTAGTTTTGAGAGAGAGAGAGAGAGAGAGAGAGAGAGAGAGAGAGAGAGAGAGAGAGAGAGAGAGAGAGAGAGAGAGAGAGGAGTTGGAAAGACATGGAGAAGGAATAGCCAAATATACAATCTTCAAAGAGTGCTTCAGTACACAAAGAAGAGACTATATTTAACAAGAGATCCGCAGAAAGCTGTAAAGATAATTGCTTAGTAAATTCAGTTTTAATGTCATTCTACTTGAATAAAATAAAGCTACGAGAATTTAAACTAAGAGAATAATAGTAAGAATTATAATGCATGATTGCAGCGTATGAATAAGAGTGGATCTGAAATTAAAGTATCATACGGAATGGGTCTTCGTCTGAATGTCTCGAATAAGAAAGTGTGAACATTTTTTATTTATCTTCAGCCGTTACGAAATATGAAATTAATCGTTGCATGTTGTATGATAATCCATTTCTTACACTTTTATATGTCCATTTTATATCTATTTTCCTTAGGTGTCTAAAATATCAATATTTTTCTAAATGAATCTCCCTTCTACGCTTCGGATATTTCTAACATGTATAAGGACTTAAGGAACGCAAATATAGAAATGAAAACTGCTGGATATTCACATGAGTAAATGCTCTGTTACACAAACAAACAAACAGATTTCCGTAAAGGGACAGAACCACAAATTAACTGCAATTTGTATCTGTAAAGGCATAATACCGTCCCAGTGTTTGCATATCAAACGAACCCCAGCATCCTGCGAATGGATTTCGTGGGACACACGCATGCAAAGTTACAAACCCGAGCGAATATTTCCCAGAGTTGCGCTTGCAATATTTTGGGAGCTGTTTATATATTTCAAAACGAGATAATTGTGAGTTGTAACTATACAGAATAGTTTTCGTTCTGAAATGGAAGAGGGTGGAAAGGGTTAAAAGAAGAGTATTAGTAAATGCAGAGTTGTAAGGTTAAATATTTTGACGTAGTATTTTTGAAAACTGTAGTCTTCGTAAGATATTTTGATAACTACTTCTTTATATCTTTCTTTTTTCTTTCTTTCTTTAGCTGAAATTCCTTACGTACAGAGTCATGGCTCTCAGGACGAAATATTCCTTCATCAATAACATATTCATATTTTATGGCAAAGGTATATGGAAAAGAATGTAATAAGAAATATATTACTGTATGACCATCGTACGTTGACGATCAAACGAATATCTTTTATTTCCGCAAAAGAAAATTAATAATATTGACAATATAAGAAAAATTACAAGAATTGGCTGAGTGGGTTAACAACAGATCACATTTGACTCTCTCACTCACAACACGCACAGATTATATATATATATATATATATATATATATATATATATATATATATATATATATATATATATATATATATATATATATATATATATATATATATATATACATATATATATACATATATATATATACATATATGTATATGTATATACATATATATATACATATATATATACATATATGTATATGTATATATATATATATATATATATATATATATATATATATATATATATTATATATATATATATATATATATATATATATATATATATATATATATATATATATATATATATATATATATATATATATATATATATATATATATATATATATATATATATATATATATATATATTATATATATATATGATATATATATATATTTATTATATATATATATATGATATATATATATATATATATATATATATATATATATATATATATATATATATATATATATATATACATATATATATATATATGATATATATATATATATATATATATATATATATATTATATATATATATATATATATATATATATATTATATATATATATATATATATATATATATATATATATATATATATATATATATATATATATATATATATATATATATATATATATATATATATATATATATATATATATATAAACTACCATGATAAATTAGTTACTTAAGCAGTCTAACATTCGTAAACAAGTAAAGAACTTGACTAACATACAGAACCCTAGAAGCGAAAATATAAGATGACTGCTTCTTAACTTATACCTTTTACATAACGTGGGATGGAAGATTTATTATCCTTTCGAAATCACTCAGTGGGAGGAGCATCAAGAAAAGAACAATTCCTATTTCCTTTCCCTCTTCAACTTTTTTTACCATAAAATGTGAACCATTTTGGAGCCTTTTAATACAGGGAACAGCCTCCTTTGCTATGCAAATGATTCGTCTGAAATGGAACGCTCTTCGATTTCGGCGTTGTGGCCAGAATTGGTGGTTCCTGGTGGTCCTGGCTTGTTACCCAGCGACATCTTTGTTCATTGTTTCTACATAAGTGAATGTCAAAGGCTGCTCATTTCCTCTGAATATTTTTTGTGTTCATAAACCTTGGCTGATTTTTGAACGATTTATTAAAACTGCAAAGTTCACAGATTAATTTAGTGGCCGCCCACATGGGAGGTCTAAATATTCCTTGCACAAGTCACTACTTCCTTATCTGTTACATCTCTTAATAATTCTCACTGCCTCATCAAGACGAGGTGGCCGAGTGGTTAAGGCGTTGGACTGCTAATCCAATAGGGTCTCCCTGCGTGGGTTCGAATCCCATCCTCGTCGCAAGATACCTTTTCTGAATAATCATCGTTCGATCCCCATATCATTGTTTGGTTTAACTGATGTGTTTGGATTCCCTAGAAGAACCTGCATGTATCTGTTGTCTGGAGAAGTGAATGAAGAAGCGAATTAAGTACCTGTTTGTTAATCGATTGTTGCGGGTAGCAGCCTGGATAGTAGGAGAGAGAAAGAGAAACAGAGACGAATGCTAATAGATGTGTTATCAGGCCATCGTCAAAATGTATGATTTATATAATCGCAAATGATTGGCCCTTGACGAAGCAACCCTCATTTCGCGATGATGAACTGCGTATCACTCTCTCTCTCTTTCTCTCTCTCTCCAAAATAACTGCGAACCTAATCTTGCAAAATCATGAACAAAGAAAATATCTGACAGTAATTTACGCAGCTTCCAGGATATAGTAGAAAATTCTATAAATATGGAATAAGGGGTAGAATTTTCTAGCCTCGAGGAAGAATCCAGTTTGCAAAAAACATAAACTGGCTGGAAGGATCTGGCTCCCACCTGGAACATCATATTCCTGGCGATGGTAATTTATAGTAGGGCTACTGGATAGAATTGGGAATTATTTTGTTTATGATATATCGTACACCTGACATGAGGGAAGTTTCAGTTATGAGAAGGAAAGTTTATGTCATAAGTTTACCTATTTGATAAATTTTTCAGAAAGACGATTTTAAAGGACAATTAAATTCCACTCTCACAGGGTTTTGCATTCATAAAATTAATTCAAATATTGTCTAAGAAATATATATGTGCACTGTGGCTGTATTAAAAGAACTGAGAGAGAGAGAGAGAGAGAGAGAGAGAGAGAGAGAGAGAGAGAGAGAGAGAGAGAGCGAGGGAATTTGCTATAATGTTTGGTAGCTTTACACCGACTAACAATGAACGACACTCAAAATATTTTAGAATCTGCGGTTCAGTAGCACGCGCACAGATAATATGAAAGTAGAAAGGGCAATTATAAACCGCAACTGTTTTCCATTTATAATTTAAATTTAATCATTGGCAAAACAGACCACAAAATAACAGAAAAAAGAGACTAAGACCCGAACATGCTGAGCACTTCAAATTATTCTGTTGTCTCAAAAAGATTCACACAAATATTACATGTTTCGAGACTTCAACAGAAACGTAAGAATGGGAGATAATTTACTTTTAGATTTATGCGTTGTAAATAGAACAAAACTTTCGGTTAAAGTGATATACAGATTTATTTGGAATACCAGTTGTTGTACATATGTCATTGAGAAGTACATAAAAATGATATAAAAAATCAAAATGGAAAATGACAAAAAAGCCGATACAATACATGCATTTTTCTGCGTTTTAAAATATCTAATGATTGTTATGATTTTATCATAATCCAAAGCTCTATTGTCTACGTTCTCCTCTTTCATATATTTAGTCTGAGACGCATAGTCAACTAAACAGTGTACAAGCAGTAAAGAGTTTTATTCTTTTAGTCAGCAAAGTGACTCTTCAAACGACCTGACCCTTTGATTACATTGTACAAATGCAGACGATGCTTTTTAGGAAGCAAGCAAAACAAGCACACAGAGGATTCTTTAGGAGTGAGCAGGACTGCACAGGCCATTAGGCATTATATCCTATTCATTTGCATATCCTTTGAGCTGCAAATGATATCCCAGCCGTCTCTTACAATCTACAAAGATACAATTCGAAATTTTTAAACCACAGGAACTACCGAGAACAAAAGGAATAGAAATACGAGAGAGAGAGAGAGAGAGAGAGAGAGAGAGAGAGAGAGAGAGAGAGAGAGAAATCTTCAGACGTGACCGTTCCTTACTCCCTCGAAAAAGAATGCCATCAAAACGGGAGGACCTCGACGAGGTAATCCTCACCACACGGGGCCGAAACCATTTATAAGATATTAATATGAATGCATACTTCTCTCTCTCTCTCTCTCTCTCTCTCTCTCTCTCTCTCTCTCTCTCTCATAACTATCAAGGCCTCTATTGTACGGCTATTGTATACTCAAAGCGCACCGAAGGATCTGCTATGTATGGGACATAGAGTTCCGTCCCTTTATGATTTACAAATACTATCATATTATAAAGTATAAGTTTCAGATAGAAGTTATTCTCAGTGTAGCCATAGATGTAATTTAAAGAGTAAGGCAGAGACAACGCTTATGGAGAAAATATGAATTATTCATAGTAATGAAAATATCAAATTCCGAGTACGTAAGTGGTGTCTTAAGGAATCGTAGTAGGGTCTTGAATGCACTCCAAATATAAACGTACGTTTAGAGGGGAGGGAGATTCGGGAATTAATAGAAAAAACTTCTCTCTTTCTTTCTCCCTTTCTTTTCCTTCTTTTTGTTTGTTTGTTTGTTTGTTTGTTTCTTTCTTTCTTTCTTTCTCTTTCTTTAAATCCTCAGCTGAAAACTTTTATTTGGACAAAGTGAACAGCTTATAAACCCAAGGGGGCTCCAAAGAGAAATCAGCTTGCAGAGAGAGACTAGTTATAGAGAGCGGTGATAGATAAATAAACAGTACTGTGTAATAGAAGATTCATGTAAGGTATAGAGGAAATTCACGCAAAAATTACGCTAGAGACATCAAAGAGGAGGTATAACAGGTAAAATATCAGACCTACTGAAAGTTTTATTCTAAATAAAATTCAACATTATTCAAGATAACAAAGTAAGCTTACCATGAATTTAGGATTAAGAAAAATAGTTATGGTTAGAATTATATTAAACCTAAAGACATAAATTAGTGACATTTATAAAGGAGATTATAGTACAGAGATTATGAATTAAAATTTTTTAAAGGTCATTGATTGTACGTGTTTGAGGAGTGCAATTATTGCAAGTATTAATCTAAGTAAACACATAACCACTACAGACTGGTAAGTGAAAATAATAAGAGTGAGATACTGTATTAGTGAATTAATAGTCATAGCCTGAAGCCTGATGATGCGTATGAATTCTGTTACAATTCAAGAGAGAGAGAGAGAGAGAGAGAGAGAGAGAGAGAGAGAGAGAGAGAGAGAGAGAGAGAGACCAAACATCATTGAGAGAAAAATAAATTGAGAGAGAGAGAGAGAGAGAGAGAGAGAGAGAGAGAAATAGAGAGAGAGAAGAGAGAGAGATCAGCAGCATTGAGAGATAAATATATTGAGAAAGAAAGAGAAATCAGCAGCATTGAGAGAAAAATACGTTAAAAGAGAGAGAGAGAGAGAGAGAGAGAGAGAGAGAGAGAGAGAGAGAGAGAGAGAGAGAGAGAGAGAGAGAGAGAGAGAGAGAGAGAGAGAGAGAGACATTGAGAGAGAGACGAGAGAGAGAGAGAGAGAGAGAGAGAGAGAGAGAGAGAGAGAGATCAGCAGCATTGAGAGATAAATATACTGAGAAAGAGAAATCAGCAGCATTGAGAGAAAAATAAGTTAAGAGAGAGAGAGAGAGAGATCAGCACCATTGAGAGAAAAATAAATTGAGAGAGAGAAAGAGAGAGAGAGAGAAGGGGGATGCTATTCCAATTATACCGGACCCTTTGATAGCCAAGGTTCCAGTCTCAGATCAAAGGCTTCCGCGTCGAAGTCGGGGATTCCCCTTCATATGGCAGAGGGAGAGGAGAAGAAGGACATCTGCGTCCTGAGAATGGAATACCATAGAATGGTACCACAAGTGAACTGAAAACCGTAGGTATGGGAATGGTTTTATTTTTGTTTGACCACGAAAAGAACAGCTTTCACAAGTAAAAAATTGGTAAGCACTCTATAACATATAACTTTTTTCATTTTATCAAAAACTATAAATTTCCCTTTTTCAGATTTAGTTAAGTATAAGGTAAAGAAAAATATAAATTAAACAATCTTATAACATTTAACTCTATCTTATAGTTATTGCTAAGAATATTCTATATAATTCATGAAAAAATTATGATTTTTCAGCATTTTACGTGACTGCTTTTATTGCGTCTTATTGAAAAGAAAAAATATAATCTATTCTTGACATAAAATAAAAACCCAAAGGTGAAACTTGATCTCGAACATCGCAAATAAAGGGGAAATCTCGTGATCATGTCCTGCTACACATTGTAATTATGAGAAACAATCAACAACGGAATTGGGTCTCATTGAATGCGACCTCAGGATTGAGCATCAAAAATGTTGCAGAGTTTTACGAATGAGAGAGAGAGAGAGAGAGAGAGAGAGAGAGAGAGAGAGAGAGGGAGAGAGAGAGAGAGAGAGAGAGAGAGAGAATTATAAAAAGAGTCTGATTACATGTAATGATGCAACAAGTCGTGATATTTTAAAATTATTTTTTTTACATTATAACACAAATTTGAGAAAAAAATTATGAAAATAAATTATAAACGACACTCCATTACTTTGGTGACTGTTGCAATCACTCTTAAGTTATTACCTCTTGTTATCAGTATTTTGAGCAATAGGTCAAAATTTAAAATTCACAGAATGGATAGTGAATTAGTCTGTCATATTTCAATGTATTGTATTTCGAAAGTTAACACTGATACAATATACTCATCATTTTAACTAAATTAAGATGATTTGTTCATTTGCAGTGAACTGACCTGAGAGAGAGAGAGAGAGAGAGAGAGAGAGAGAGAGAGAGAGAGAGGATATTTAAATTAGATATAATGATGCTTGAATAATTAAGCATTCAGTAATTAGCACATTAAAAAAAGAGACATTAATATTTTAGAAAACTATGAAATTAATATAATTTGAACCATAGAAAATTCTGATTAATGTTGAATATGAATGTATCCTTTTTAAGAGAGAGAGAGAGAGAGAGAGAGAGAGAGAGAGAGAGAGAGAGAGAGAGAGAGAGAGAGAGAGAGAGAGAGATTTTTATAAAATTGTGCTTCTGATTTTTGATAATCAATACAAAATACTTCTGGTCCTGTCTATAATTACTGAAAATTGTCCAGGTCATCTGGCACAAAATAAAAAAAAGTACTAATTAGTGAAGCATTTCCCTGCCCTATCAGTGAGAGCCGTTTACGATGATGTGGACTTAGGTACATTAATAATAATAATAATAATAATAATAATAATAATAATAATAATAATAATAATAATAATAATAATAATAATAATAGCACAAATTAGGACTTTATAAAAGATAGAAATAATTACGAAAACTGTTTAAAATTATGTATTAATAATTCTGGAAAATGTTCACAATAATAATAATAATAATAATAATAAAAAGAAAAAATATGCAAAAATTAAAAAGTATTACGAATAACCTTTTATAATTATAGAAACAGTAATCCCACAATGATAATAATAATAATAATAATAATAATAATAATAATAATAATAATAATAATAATAATAATAATAATAATATGACAAAGAAACCCGCCATCATTGACATCCCCTCGGTAAGGGGAGCATCCTAAGACATAAAAAAAATAATTTTAAATCCATCAGGCTTTCGAAGCCCGAAAGGAGGTTAAGAAAAAGTATTTAGCGGATCGATCGCGGGCTTTTACTGAATACCGGATCGAAGCCCAAACTATATTTTATTCGGGAAGACGTGAAATCATTTTCTATCGTCAGGGTGGACGTGGCTTACCTCTGGAATTTTTAGGGGTGAAGTATTGCGTCATCCGAATGTTCTTTGTTCAAAGAGTTATTTGCTGTTAGATTTAACGGTTAATATAATATAATATAATATAATATAATATAATATAATATAATATAATATAATATAATATAATATACAAAATACCATCACAAAATAATGTAATAAGGGTAGAGGCTTTTCAGTAACAAACAATTTACATTTTCATGTTGTGTTTTGAATCAACTTTCCTACCATTATAAACTATGGTAATTATAAGTTCAAAAATTCCATTTAATCATCAGCTTAGGTACTGCATTTAATCGCATATGAACAAATGTATAAATT
>NC_089743.1:36986476-36988976 GCF_040412425.1 Macrobrachium rosenbergii
GGTCAAGTGTATTATTTGCATTTGGCAATGTAGGAAGAGTCCTTTCTTATATGTGGGATAGTGTGTGAGTGCGTATGTGTGTGTGTGAGAGAGAGAGAGAGAGAGAGAGAGAGAGAGAGAGAGAGAGAGAGAGCAAGAGAGAGAAGTAGAAGGTCTATAGGTTCTTTTACAAGCTGAATTCACTTGCCATATTGAAATCAGGCTATCTTTGAATTTTGCCTTTGGAGAGAGAGAGAGAGAGAGAGAGAGAGAGAGAGAGAGAGAGAGAGAGAGAGAGAGAAAGCTCTCTTGTTTCGTTTACCGGCTGAGTTTGCTTGTTATACGGAGAGAGAGAGAGAGAGAGAGAGAGAGAGAGAGAGAGAGAGAGAACTCACTTTGCATTTTGCATTTAGAGTAGAGTGTGGCTCATGTGAATGCATTTTCAATGCACTCATTGCATTTGGAATGGAGAATATTTATTTAAGAGGACATCACCACTGGATAGGAGAGATCGTACCTCAAAGATCGGTTCCTACAAGTGTTACAAAACATGGCTAAGTCTGATTCCTAGTTAAAACACAGATGCACACAAACATACACACACACACACACACACACACACAGGTCATTAAAAATGGAAATTATACCTAAAAAAAAAATCCTAAAAGGAATTGTTAGTGTAGTTTGTGACAGCCCACTAACCAAAAACAAAATAAGCCTGTGGTTTCATTTGCTTAGAAAGCAGAAATAAGAACAAATAACATGAAGGCAATTCTTGGAACTTTCAGCATCACATCTCTCTCTTTCCACAGGGAGGTAAAACCATTCTCCCTTCAGGATCAATCATGGTTGTCTGAAGAAAGAAAGTTTCGCCATTTGTCACTGCAGAGAGCCAAGTCGCGATAGGACGTCGGGGTTTCAGTGGCATGTGCTCACTAAAACTCTAGTTGATAGTTTCAGAGGGTTTTTTTCTTTATTTTTTAAACTTTTTTTGTTTCCCCGACAAAGCTTGCAGCATTGTCAGTGCTTCGGATTTTTACCTGTATTCAGAATTTTTTGCTATAATGGATACTCTACAACTGAAATTTATTCTAAAATCCACTTTATGTTTTACGATTTTGTAATTTTTCTATGTTTCTATCTTTCTGCATCAGTAGCTTATTATGTATATATATATATATATATATATATATATATATATATATATACATACAAACACACATATATATACATATAAATTATACACACACACACACACACAAATTACACACACACACACACACATATATATATATATATATATATATATATATATATATATATATATATATATATATATATATATATATATATATATATATATATATATATATTGTCCAGAAGTATTCCAAGTACCTGGTTATTACACAACTAATCACAGAATTCAAAAATTTACCTCACTTCTGGCAGATGCCTGAACTCTCATAATAATAAAAATTATGAATGAGTACTCTGAAGGTAACAGGGATCCCTTAAAAAGCTTTATTAATCCATGGAAAATCAAGCTAAGTTTATCAAAACAAGAGTGAGGTATCAATTATTAAACAAGAAATATACTAGAGTAAAAGGGGATTACTCTGTCAAACAACTTTAACTGTTTCCCTGGTCTGAATTCACTTCAGCAAAACTAAAGGAACAAAACATGTTTATCACTTTGCCTTATGCACACGATTAACCCTATTCACTGGTGGTCAATAACTTAAACACTGTTTTTTAATTAATTTATCAAGAAATTAAGTTAATCGAGCAAAATTTAAGCTATTAAGAATTACTTAAGATTTGAAAAGAAAATCTTAGTAAATGAAAATTAAATCAAGTATGCAATGTTAAATTATCAAGAATTATTTAAAATGCTGAGTAAATAAATGTTAAATCACCAGTATATAAAATGTGAAAAATCAAGAGATTGCAAACACACTAACACACAAAAATACACAAAAGATTTATCAATAATAATTTCACTAAGGCAAATTTTTCCTAATATACCTTATTATACCATGGTAATAATTAGTAAATTTCACTTTACCTTACACAAGCTTGTGAAAACCTTTGCAAAATCAGCTGCTTTAGATTCAAAAAACACACTTCTTTGTAGGGTGTCGTTACAACTTTTCCTACGTTCAGATCTCAAAAGCTAAGATTAACACCAGTGTCCACACAAATATTCTATGTTAATAACTTATCTCTTTTGAATAAAGAAAGAGAGAGAGAGAGAGAGAGAGGGAACCAACACTAACAGTCTCTGAAATTATAATGCGCAAACTTTAGGATTCCAGTGGGAAATGAAACAATCAGATGCTGTCAGAACAATAAGTGATCAGAGCAAAGCAGTCCTGCAAAACATGATGCAATCGATCGAGATACGTGTATTTACTCTCAAAAAGGTGTATGTGACTCGAACAAAAAATCGTACAGGATAAGCTCTTAATGAAATCTCAACAAAAAATCACACGGCAACTGGCCAGCCACAAACAGCATGCTT
>NC_089743.1:36993976-37038976 GCF_040412425.1 Macrobrachium rosenbergii
CTTTTACTAGTAATATTCACTTCGAAAGCCGGTGAGTATTTGAGGATCTATTTATCTATTTTTTTTATTTATTCTATTTAATATTCTAATAACAGATCTCCTCTCTCTGTATTCCTTATTGTCTTCTGTTATTTTTTTTTTAAATGAACACATATTCTTTTGAAGTTTGAATATCAATTCAGTGGCCCCTGTGGGCCTTGTTCCACATGAAGAGAGTTCATCTTCTGAATAATAAAAAATTAAAATAATAAAAAATAATACTAATAATAATAATCAATCAATAATCATTTCCTGTGGCACCTCAGGTATGCATCGGGCCTCGATGAACTCACACCACCACATTCTGTCCTGGCCTAACTCCTCAAGATCTCCCCAACACTCGTCTCCTGCTTCCCGCCTCATTGTCCTAACCACGGCATATCTACCTCTTCTACCAAGGGCAACCCACCCCGGTGTATCTCGTACTATTCCCTGTCTTTTATACATATGGCCTAGCCACTTCCAGTGTGAGAATCTAACATACTCATCGACCGGCTGCACCCCCGTTACTTCTCTAATTCTGTTATTTTCAAATGCTAAGAATTTATTATCCGAAGTCACTGTACAGTACCATGACTCATACCCGTAAATGAAAATACTCCTAACCGTTATGTTATAAATTTTTATTTTTGTATGCACAGAAAAATTGCTATTATTCCAAATATTGTTAAGCATTCCCATTGCCTGAAGAGACTTTTTTAATCTTTCCATAAATTCTGTGCTCAGAAAATCATCCTTATCTAAATAAGTACCTAAATATTTAAACTTGTCCACTTGCTTTACAACCAAACCTTCAATTAGACAATCCTGTGCATTTTCAATATTCAAACTCACGATTTCGGTTTTTCCACTATAAATAACCAAACCAACCTTTCGACCTTCATTCACTAGACAATCCAACACACTGATCTTTTCTGGGCCCTCGCAGATCAAAACCATATCATCAGCATAATCCAAGTTTTCATTTTTCTTCCCATTGCATCCGTTTCTATTTAACTTTTCGTAACGTAATAACCAATACAAACAACAGAGGAGACAGAATGACACCCTGAATCACACCAGACTTGACTTCAAATGGATCACTCATCCCCCCAACAACCATCACTTTTCCGGTATTCCATAATGCCTCATGACTTTTCCCATAGTCCTTCTCGAAATATTATCAAAGGCCTTTTCAATATCAACAAAACAAAGACTCAGCGGAGTTTTCATTTCATTTGCTTGCTGCATTAGATGCCTAACTATGAAGATCTGACCACTGCTACCCCGTCACTTTCCAAAACCAGCCTGTTCATCGCTCAGAATACCATCAACCACTGGCTCCAACCTGTTCGACATTACTCTACAGTTACTCAGATCTCCTTTCTTTGGGAGAATAATAATAATAATAATAATAATAATAATAATAATAATAATAATAATAATAATAATAATAATAATAATAATAATTTAGACCCTAAGATCATTAGCTATATATTGATCGTTACTTTAAACATTTACTCGATTGGAGACCTCATTCTTACACAGATCAAGTTAAAGATAAATTTGGGGTGAGTTCTGCGCAATGAAATATTCCGTATAAAGGTGATCACCTTTGATGTATGTATGTATGGATGTATGTATGCTGATTCAGGTAAATATATATCTAATTAGAGACCAGGGAAGTTTGAAAACATTCATGTTTTCCGCGTGACTCTAACCCAGCCTCATCGTCAGACCACAAACACAAACACATACACATGAATCAGCATACATACATACGTACATGTCTATGTTCGAGCACTACTCCAGGGCACACTTTACCTTTAAATTGTCATTCACAGGTATACGTAGACGATTAGCACGTAAAGAGAGCTTTCTTTCTGCAACAGACCGAAGGCTAATGAAAACGTCACGTTTTATCTACAGTCATGCTTGCCTGGGTAGGAATCAGAATGGCTGATTATCCCGTTAAAACCACAGAGAAAACGAACTTAATAATCATTATTTATAAAATAATAAGAGTAACAACAACTAAAAGATGAAATAAAATTAGATCCCTCGTTCACAAGAACTAGGTAGCTGCCAATCAATTGTTATAGATAGAATTCACTTAGAAGAGTACACATGTAAAAATATATACGATATAATATCATTTAAACTATACAGTTTAAAAGCTTCAACCACTGTTATCGATTCAAAAAGCGACAATATAAGTACAACGTAAATGCTTGCTCACATTCAGCAAATCCGAAAGGATTTGCATCGCAAATGGAACTAAGCGTTTCTCTCTGGACAGAGTATGCAAAACGTTATGTTGTCCATACGCAGTTGTTATCCAATGTATGAAGTTTCAATTTCAATTGCAAATGCAAAGGTTTAAATAACTCCTTTATGTTAGGCAAGTGTTTTATTTTTTGAGTTTCTCTTATTTGTATTTCTTAGGTTTCTCTTACAGCACTCTTCTTCATGTTTCCAAGTGATTGATTAACTTTTTTTGTGCAAAATGTATTTAAAAAGTCTAACCTTAACTATGCTGGAGCTTAACAAGCACGCTCACATACTTTACTTCTATAAAGAAGAGTTGGCTCAAATATCCCTTTACACATTCTAATCTTCTCTTCCTAACCTTCTCTTACGTTCCTCAATACAATTGACTATCTGTCAGGTACCCATGTCAATACTTCGAAAAACAGAGGGAAAACAGATTTTGACGAATCGTTCATAAATATATTTTGTATTTCTTTTGTGTAATATATTGATACTATATAAATTTTCAACGCCTTTTCTTTTATACAGTAGAATTTTTTTACCTTTACATTTTTCCCAGGTAAATTTCGCCTTTTCTTTATATTTTTTTTTATTCTCCTTCAATGCAAATTCCCAAAAGCCCTTTTTATGAAAGGTATTTAAACGTTCCCCTTTTCAGTTTTTTATGATAATCAAAAATAGAATATTTCTTTATCCAACCATTCAGGTCTTTTATGAACTGTATCCTTATTTATCTCTTTTTTAATATATTGACAGGGGTTACAGTATAAAAAGGGCAGGATTTATTTGTTAATAGCATATGCAAATGACGAGTAAGGATCCTGGCTTCAAGTTCAATATTCAAAATTCATCAATTTTTTATCTTGTATTCCTTATCATGACCGCTTCCTCTTATATCTCATATATCTCCGTATTTTTATTTTGTCTTCATCTTTGTAATCTCATAAACCTTACAAAAGTAACACAAAAATACTTTCCGTTCTTATACTTAATTTTACTAGCTGCACAGGCATTAATTAAGAAAACAAAATTGCTACTGAAATAATTTTACAATTACATTCATGCACATAATAATACACTTGCAAAACATCTCCAGCGTAACATATTAGCAAAAGAACTTGTGATCCCTTTGCGAACATGAAATAAAAAAATCGCTACTGACTTCATTGCAACACATCAGTTTGCTAACCATCGTAACATTGCTGAATGAAGCAGAATAATTGTATTCTCTGTTCACAGCAAGGCAATTACTCATTTGCAGTGTAATGATAAACTTAAGCATAGTCTATTCTATATTTAACATTTAACACAGTCTTCACAGCAAGGTTACTGAAACCTGAATACAAACAGAACATTTTACCCGACTGTGTTTTCCACCTAGATATTTTTAGATGTATGTTGTGCAGTAGATTTTGGACACCTGACATTGTCTAATTTACCTGTAATATGCCAGAGATAGAGTTTCATACTTTTGTTGGAGAAAAAAGGGTTCTGTGAAGTTTCTAAAATACTGTGATGATTTTTGCATTCCTGTAACTTTCAAACTCTTAGGTAATTCCATGAGTGCCTGTGAGTATATTATGGGAGGAGGAGAAGGAGGAGGAGGAGGAGGAGGAGGAGGAGAATAGAGAGAGAGAGAGAGAGAGAGAGAGAGAGAGAGAGAGAGAGAGAGAGAGAGAGAGAGAGAGAGAGAGAGAGAAAGCCCTAATAATCCTAGACATACATATATATATATATATATATATATCCATCTATCTATCTGTGTCTATATATATATATATATATATATATATATATATATATATATATATATATATATATATATATATATATATATATATATATATATATGCATAGAGAGAGAGAGAGACAGAGAGAGATAGAGAGAGAGGGAGAACAAGAAACCCATAAGAATATCTTCTTATATACTATGTATATGTATATATATATATATATATATATATATATATATATATATATATATATATAGAGAGAGAGAGAGAGAGAGAGAGAGAGAGAGAGAGAGAGAGAGAGAGAGAGAGAGAGCCTTAATGACCCTCCACATAATTTGCGAGGCAAATAAATGTCATGATCTTCAACGAAGTTAAGAAGGAATTATGAAAGAATATAATATCTATTACCTTTGCGAATGGTTAAAAAAATAATTTTTTAGTCTTCTGCAGCAGTAAAGCGAAGTCCTTCCTGAGATATTTTGGAAAGTCTTTTTCATAAATTATTGTTTTTTCTGGTGTTTTTACAGTTGCATTTCTTTTCTATTTTTCTTATAATTTTTTCCCCTGTTGGAATCTTGCATACCTCCATTTCGTACTGACTTTAAAGGATTCTTTTATCACTTGAAAGGTTCTATATTTTTTCTTACTATTCTTTCTATTTTGGCAAACCTCTTTTTTTTATTTCTACACCTTTTATTCTTTCTATATTCTTGCCTTAACTTTTTTTACACATACAACATATTCCGTCAAGTCTTTGCTAGTGATATTAGAGGAGTGTTGTTTTATTCTTCAACAGTCTTAGTTTTCGTAAAAGAAAACTATTGAGATGGCAATTTGTCTGTCCGTCAGAACTTTTTCTGTCCTCCCTCAGATCTTAAAATCTACTGAGGCTAGAGGGCTGCAAATGGGTATGTTGGTTATCTACCCTCCAATCATCAAACCTACCAAATTGCAGCCCTCTAGCCTCAGTAGTTTTGGTTTGATTTGAGGTTAAAGTTAGCCGTGATCGTGCGTCTGGCACCGCTATAGGTACCAACAAAAAATGCCACCACTGGGCCGTGGCTGAAAGTTTCATGGGCCACGGATGAGTTTTATGGGCCGTGGCTGAGAGTTTCAGACAGTATTATAAGCTGTACAGAAAACTCGATTGCGACGAAGAAACTTCGTCGCATTTTTTACTTGTTTACTTGCATTCTATGCTTAATCTTCCGGATTATGTTTATTCTAGCTTAAACTAACTGAGACGCACTTTTAGATGGCTTTTACAATAAGTGTTTTCCCTACTTCCAAATGCATCCTACATCATCTGCAAATAACAGTAACCCCACTCTCCAGTGAAAGCCAAGTTTTTCATTCATTAACCTTCAGTTGCACCCTCTATCACACTCATATCTTTCCTTGTCACCATTTCCATAAAAAACTAATCAGACATGTGTATGCATATCTCTTAATAATGATTTTATAACTGCAGCTCCCGTTAAAGCAAGATCGTTTTCCTTTTGTGCAAATGTAATATATTAAATTGAATTTTATTCCATTTCTTTTTGCAGATAATTTAGACATCCTTTCGGGTATAAGGAGGTTTTCAGCACTTAGACGCAAATCCTTTAATTATCATTTTATAACTACACCTCTCGTCAATATTTAAATTAAGATAATTTTCCTTCATTGCAAATGCAATGTATTATATCGAGTTTTACTTTATTCCTTTTCATTGTTATGTTAGACATTTTTCGAGGAAAAGGTTGTTTTGATGATGGCTATGAAGAAGAAACCCGTTCACCGACGTATCTCATTTTTCCTGTGGTCTTCTGTTCACAATCAACACAACCGGCCCCTCTGAAGTCTGAGTGGCAGTCTCTGAGGAATTCTTATCTGGTCTAAGTTTTTAGGCTTCGCCTTGTCCAGAGATTTTTCGTACTTGCCTTGTACTCGTTGATTTTTTCTGGTGTTTATCCGGTGTAATTTTTTTCCTCACTAGTAATTAAAATGTTTTCCATATGACAGTGGTAATAGATATTTTTTTATTTATCAGTTTTCTTAATAGGATTGATTGTAAGTCATCTGCCGATGACGACTATCCCTTAAAAGAGTATGTAATTTTATTTTGAAATATAATAGGTGAGTGGATCTTCAGGAGTTCCAAATATGCGCGCGCGTGTGTGTATGTGCGTGTGTGTGTGTGCGTGTTCGTGTTTGTGTGTGTGTGTGAGAGAGAGAGAGAGAGAGAGAGAGAGAGAGAGAGAGAGAGAGAGAGAGAGAGGGGGGAGAGTTTCAATCTCATTATTTCTTATAAGAACTGGAGAAAACTTCAATGTCTGTACTCAAAACTTCAAAGAAAATTTTAAAGGATTTCAGTACGTTTGATGGAGACATCAAGTTCGAACTGTCGAGATTAAATAATCACGTAAATATAGGAATTACCCCTCTAGCTTTTTTCTGTAAGGAAGCTTTTAACAAAAACCGCACAGAGGAGAGAAGACGGCAAGTAAAAATCAGCCTTCATGAATAAGGATGAGGAGGAATTAAGAACAGTTGGAGAGCCTCCAAGCCAAGATTAAAAGTGAACCTAAGCGAGTAACTGCCGAGATTCTCAGGACCCAAAGCCCTGAGATCGGTACCTCAGCCTGCTTGCGTGGAATGAATCATTTCGGCAGGATGCTTCTCAAAAGATGGAAGCAGCACATCGCCAGACGTTCATTAAAATTGATGAATCTGACCCTGCAGGTAAATCCAGGCCACATTACCTTTGATTGCAGTTGCGGCATTTAATGTGGGCCATTTTTCTCTGGCGTTTTTGGGTGAATGTTGAAATGTTGAGGGAACTGCGCGTAAATATTTGTATATTTTGTGTGTCGATATATATATATATATATATATATATATATATATATATATATATATATATATATATATATATATATATATATATGTATATATGTGTGTGTGTATGGAGAAAATATGTGTGTGTGTGTGAAAAAACAAAATTATGGAGAATATCTTGTTAATTGAAACAGAAAAACAAAATTAAATATGAAATTGATAATAGTTACTAACTATTTAGCAGATCTTGTTCAGAAAAGAAGAAATTTATTTGGGCATAATTAAGATTTCATCTTCATACACTTATTGTAACATGATGATATATATATATCCATCTTTTTATTATTTATGCGTAGAAAATGTTTTAAAGGCATAGCAATAATGTATGGTATACGGTATATGAAAATAAGACCTTAAAGTAAACAACAGTCAATAAATGTAAAATTTAAATTGTAACATGACTTAAATCTGCCAATTAAACGACAATATCAGTAACTGTAAAAAATTTCCCTTTTTTTAAACGAGAATGAGAGAGAGAGAGAGAGAGAGAGAGAGAGAGAGAGAGAGAGAGAGAGAGAGAGAGAGAGAGAGAGAGAGAAAGCAATGTGCACTAATTATGGAGAATTTTTGGTTTATCTTCTCAAGAACCTTTCATGTCGCATTTACATAATAATAGAAATGGTGCATTATACAACAATATCAAGGACCTGAAAATTATCCATGCTGAAAGAGAGAGAGAGAGAGAGAGAGAGAGAGAGAGAGAGAGAGAGAGAGAGAGAGAGAGAGAAATGTGCAGCAATCAGGCAGAATTTTTGTCTTATTTTACCCAAGACCCTTTCATGTCTCGTATACAAAACTTCCCACCACGCTCCATCTCCTTCCTTCTTCGTTCGGTAAAAGCCACGTCTGGGACTGAGGGAATATGCTTTGTTCATTATGCAACCGACTGGGGTGGAAGATCTCAGGCTCATGGTTTCTCTGCAACAGATGCAGCAGGCAATTAGACGTCCGTCACACCCCGATGTTTGCTTCAGCTCTCGTTATCTTTGTTTATTTTCTCTCTCTCTCTCTCTCTCTCTCTCTCTCTCTCTCTCTCTCTCTCTCTCTCTCTCTCTAGCATGGATAATTTTCAGGTCCTTGATAGTGTTGTATAATGCACCATTTCTATTATTATGTAAATGCGACATGAAAGGTTCTTGAGAATGATAAACCAAAAATTCTCCATAATTAGTATATTGCTATCTCTCTCTCTCTCTCTCTCTCTCTCTCTATCTCTCTCTCAATCTAAACAAAGGGAAATTGTTTTTCACTTACTGATATTGTCGTTACTTCCACATTTCCTGGAAACTGGAAAGCTACATTTCTTATGTTGTTATATAAACTAGTTATAAATCTTTATATATATATATATTATATATATATATATATATATATATATATATATATATATATATATATATATATATATATATATATATATATATATTACCCACTATTTCCAATCCATTCGTACCTCAGCATTTTCCTTCTTCTCCCTTTGTTTATTGTGAGCTTTAATCTCTCTTCGCCCTCTTTCCTGATGGTTCTCTTCTTGTTTTCAGTGTCCCTTCATTTGCGCAATGATACTGAACCTCTTTCATATGATAGTTTTGAAATGCACCCTTCCCTTATTCCAAGGAGAGAATTTGATTATAATAATAAAACGGACCAAACAGAGAGAGGGGACTGCCAATATTCTATTAAATATCCAAGATATTCTTTCATTCTTTTGAAGGAAATATTTATGATTTCAATATATTTAAAAAAAGTGAAAGAAATGCTGCATAAGGAATTATAATTATTTTATTTAATTAAGAACAGACCCAAACTGCTCCGATGTGCAATTATTATTATTTTTATTATTATTATTATTATTATTATTATTATTATTATTATTATTATTATTATTATTATTATTATTATTATTATTATTGGTAAAAAAATTTACTGTGAAGTGGACATTTATATAATTACACCTACATCAGTGCAGATTTTTTCTGCAGTTTTGCGACTCATGTGACTATTATTTTTATTATTATTATTATTATTATTATTATTATTATTATTATTATTATTATTATTATTATTATTATTATTATTATTATTATTATTATTATTATTATTTGTTGACAAAAAATTTACTGTGATGTGGATATTTATATAATTACACCTACATCAGTGCAGATTTTTTCTTCAGTTTTGTGACTCATGTGACTATTATTATTATTATTATTATTATTATTATTATTATTATTATTATTATTATTATTATTATTATAAACGCTCTACGTGCCACCGTCGGGAGGAGGGAAGTCTCCTGCGTGATGTTGAGGCTAGGTCTCTCCTTCCCGATGTGTATGGCCTCCAGGAGGCGGAGACGGCGGTGGTCTGCAGCCTTATCAATAATTCCGATATTAGGAATTATGACCTTTCGGGTTATTCTGATATTGTGAATATTCTTAGCATGATTGTGGATGGCACTTTCCTGAACGTGGCAGAAGATCTCATCGTGGTCATCCCAATGTAGGCGCCGGGACATTCCCGGACAGGGTATTTGTACTGATAGACCACACTGGTTTTCTTCAGAGGGTCTTGCAGCCGATGTGAAGAAAATAATAAGAAGTATTGAGGAGACCATATTTAAAATCAGTTCACTGATGCTGCCATTCTCTTTATCAAGATATTATTATTATTATTATTATTATTATTATTATTATTATTATTATTATTATTATTATTATTATTATTATTATTATTATTATTAAATACCCACATTCAGCTTGAAAGAACATAAAAACGTTACTAAAATAACAAAGATATTAATGGCCCTTTTCTATGTATAAAGATGAAAGCAAAACATTGTAAATCTGGTAAAATATAAAAATAGAAATATTTCACTTTCAATAATTGATTTACTTAACAGTTTTACGAAACACGAGTCTCTTGATAAAAAGCTAAAACTACTTGATAAGAATGTGCACACACATCTGTTGCAAGAAATAAATAGAAAGGCGACTTTAAAAGCACAGCTGCTGGAGAAATGCAAACATAATTAAAGGAGCAGGAACACCTTTGCAAAACGATAAACAAGGTTTAGAGAGTCGCCGACCGCAGTGACTCAATTTAAGCGAGAAACAAATTGTGTTTACATCGAAAAATTCGCCAGAAATTGGGCGACGAAGGATTTCAGGTATTAGTAAACTTTCTACGAGAATTTCACATTTGCGGAAATTTTTTAGAATTTTCAGTTAATGGTTCTTTAAGATCAACGCATAATAATTTTTAAAGAAGGAACAAAATGCAAGAATTGGAATCAACGTTTATGAAATTTAACTGTTTTGAGAATGTATTACTGCAATTTTCGACTAAGGGATCTTTGAAATCAAAGATTAATATATTTTATAGAAGGAACAAAATGTATGAACTGGAATCATAGCTTATGAAGTTTAGCAGTACTGAGAAAGAAGTATTTATATTATATATCTCACAATGATTACAGAATTATCGTTCTCCTTGTTCGAAAGGCAACAAATGACAAGAGGTTATGTTTGTGTCAGTTTGTGATTGTTCTTGTAAGTGACGTGTTAGCATGCACAAAGAACCTTTTGTGTAATGGAAAAGGGAAAGGGCTATTTGGGATTATAAGTGAGAATTTGGGAAATGATAGTGACAGTGTTTACGTAGAATATGAATATCTAGAGGGAATATTTTCTAGGAGGAATGAGTATGAATAACGAACATTAGTTTGATTTATAACAGGAAAATATTTTTGGAATTGGAATGTAAAATTTAGACCAAAGGCCAAAGGCTGCGACCTATGAGGTCATTCAGCACTAAGAGAATTGTTGAAACAATGAGCAAGAGGAAAACTTCCCAGTTGCACTATGAAACAATGGTTTAGACTAGTAGAAAGTAAGATGGAAGAAAGAGATGAACGGAGGTATAGTAAAAGGAATGAAAGGGGTTGCAGCTGGGTGCCGAAGGGAACCTGCAAAGAACCTTAAGTAATGCCTACAGTGCACCGTGTCAGATGCACTGACTGCACTACCTACCTATGGGGGTCGGGGTTGATATTATAGAGTCTATTGATTCATATATTCCTTAAACATGCCATGGTTTGGTGTTAGTGAATAGGATAGCTATGACCTCTTCAGACAATCAATTTTAACTTACCTAATCTGCAGGCGACGCTATCTTCCCTCGAGGGAAAACCTCGAGCCTTAGAACAGAGGCTTCATGAAGCCTAAACGCCCTTTCAGATCATATCTCAGTCACCTCCTGGAGGTTTGCCGAAGGACTCGTCGTCAACGAATTCGTGGGACACGAGTCATCTCAATTTGCTGACCGCATCTTAATACATCATTTGGAGACTTCTGGAGTAATTCATCACTCACTCCTTTCGTAAACCTCCACGCTTTCTCTCTCCCTCGGGGAATTTAACTTTCACTATGATTTAACTTTCACTTTATTCAGTCAATTTCATCCTCTACGCAGTCTTCTGGGATAATGGGAATTATTTTTAAGAGATAAAATATCAATCGATTTACTATAGAGGAGAGACCATTTTTTAATGTCTTATCTGAGTAGTCTCGTGTGGAGAATGAATTCGTTTCTACATCCAAAGGATTAGAAACCACAAAATTTACAGAAGTGTCACACGTAGTTTCTACGCAAGAGTTGTAGAGGCCCAATTTTCCACGCAGTGAGAAGTATGGGTGTTAATTTCCGGCTGCCTCTACGCTCGTTTGTATGGTAACCCAGGGCCTTTGATATGTTTCTTTCTATCAACGCCATAAAGGTGTTTGAGGGTCTGAGCCCATTACGTTAATAAATGGAGTGCTCCTTCGTTAATTTGTGTTGTTTATTGAAATTTTAATGTTTGCTTTGAAAATGGATGTTTGTCGTAGAGATGATTGCTAGTTATTTCACGAATGTATCTCTCTCCCTCTCTCTCTCTCTCTCTCTCTCTCTCTCTCTACACACACACACACACACACATGTATGTGTGTATATATATATATATATATATATATATATATATATATATATATATATATATATATATATATATATATATATATATATAGATTATTTATGTGTGTAAGTGTGTTAAAACAGTGCAAAAACTATGGTCTCTCTCTCTACACACACACACGTGTATGTGTGTGTGTGTATATATACAGTATATATATATATATATATATATATATATATATATATATATATATAGATTATATATATTATGTTATTTATGTGTAAGTGTGTTAAAACAGTGCAAAAACTATGGGAAGAGAACTTTCACTTCAATAAACTCGTATAATTGCTCTGTGGCAGTTATTCATAGAATAGGAAACATCAAGTGAAAAATAAATTCTACTCAGAAACCGGCATTTAAAATGCCTCAGCTTATGTATACGAGGCGTAAATGAAAAACAAGACAGACTTTTTGGTAACAAAAATGTTTGTTACGGGAAGCATAATTCCCATATCACAACAACAGAGCATTTCGGCACTAAAAACATTTTTTTTTAGACTGAGGGAGAGGCTTCAAGTGGTCCGTTTGACGTGCTTGTTGCAAAGGCATAAACACTGACACTGAGCACTTAATTCACACTTTCAAAAAACGAATATTCTTCGTTCTCAAAATTGTTTCTAGTCATTGCCAGTGTGGGGTGCAATTTGGAGGGTATTTATCTCATTTTAGTTTTCTGTAAAAGAAAACTATTGTGCCGACTTTGTCCGTCCGTCCGCCCGTCCGCCCTCAGATCTTAAAAGCTACTGAGGCTAGAGGGCTGCAAATTGGTAAGTTGATCATCCACACTCGAGTCATCAAAAATACCAAATTGCAACCCTCTAGCCTCAGTAGATTTTTAAAATTTTATTTAAGGTTAAAGTTAGCCATAATCGTGCATCCCGCAACAATATAGGACAGGCCATCACCGGCCCATGGTTAAAGTTTCATGGGCCGCGCTCATACAGCATTATACCGAGACCACCGAAAGATACATCTGTTTTCGGTGGCCTTGATTATACGATGTACAGAAAACTGTGAAAGGGCCTTTAAACCTTCCATGATTTACTTCCTTAGATAACAGTAAACGAATAAGCAATGTACAATTCGTTCAATCAGATTTTCCAACGTATATATACATACACACACACACACACACACACACACACACATATATATATATATATATATATATATATATATATATATATATATATATATATATATATATATATATATATATATATATATATACATATATATACATACATACATACATACATACATACATACATACATATATATTGTAGATCGCCAAATGAAGTGTTATAATTGCAACTAGTATTACAGGGCGGATACTAACGAGCCTGGATGCAATCGTTAAGGCAGTTAAGTATTTACAAATGACTTCTCATTCTAATCCTGAACTAGCGACCGGTTAGGCACGCCGGTTAGAGACCCAAGAGAGAGAGAGAGAGAGAGAGAGAGAGAGAGAGAGAGAGAGACTTCACTCTTTCCTCTCTTAACAAAATCTTTTTTTGTTAACGTCTTTGAAATCTCTCTCTCTCTCTCTCTCTCTCTCTCTCTCTCTCTCTCTCTCTCTCTCTCTCTCTTTCCGGCAGCTTTAATTCCTGACTATATTATATTCCTTAAGATCAGACTGTCTCTTCTCTCACGTCTGTCCCGGAATGTTAGACTTGTCTCTGGTTTTACATATTCTCTGCAAGAGGTAAGATAAGCTTCGTTTTTCAGTTGAGTGAAGTAGTGGGCAATTTTAAAAAAGTTTGGTTTTACTTTCTTAAATTGGTGCATTATATTTTTTTACACTGTATTCTTTTCTCTATACTGCACTTTATATATATATATATATATATATATATATATATATATATATATATATATATATATATATATATATATATATATATATACAGTATATAAATATATATATACATGTATATATATACATATATATATATATATATATATATATATATATATATATATATATATATATATATATATATATATATATATATATATATATATATATATATATATATATATATATCTACAATAGTTTTTATCATTTTTATATCCGAATAATGTATATATATAAATACTCAGATTTATTGAATAAAAAATTTTCTCATTTTTACTCCGAAAATGTAGCTCTCTCTGTAGTTGAATAAAAGAAATATCCATTATTATTCAGTCTCTCTCTCTCTCTCTCTCTCTCTCTCTCTCTCTCTCTCTCTCTCTCTCTCATGCCTCTGCGTCAGGAATGCAAAATAAGGGGTAACAATTCATCTTGTATGAAATTCGGTGAAACCTACTGAAAGTTCATTGTGGTTTAGCTCTTACAAAATGAAAACTCATATCAGAAAATAAAAAAAATAAGCAAATGAGTTAATGTTTCATTGTTATGTTGTGATTAACCTACAGACAAACAAATTAACAACGCTGGTTTGTTCATTAAACGTTCCATAACGCTCTGAACTCCACCGATGCCTCGCAATGGATTGTTTTACGATTGAAAAATATTCCGGAAACAAAGAATAATTGATTTGCATATATTTTGACAAGAGTAATTTGGAATAACCGTAATTTGAAAACAATAGGTTATTCACGTCGCGATAAACGCTGATGACTGAAAACAAAATATCCGTTTGAATTTTATTTTTAATATTGTAAGCTAATTGGACTTTCGCAGAATAAATAAATTGAAAGACAATTCTGTTTACATATTGTTTCACTAGTCGCAGATGTATTTCTATGAATAAATTTACAATGGCTTTCCATGTCGTTTTCACTGTCATAAAATACGTATTTTGTTCCAGAGCAATAAAGATGACAACTGTTACTGTTTCTAAAAAGGACAATTGATAAAAGCTTTCAAAATGAAGCCACAGAAAGATGATATATTAATTAACAGTTCGTTCAATATGCAATACTGTTGTCAGATTTATTTATATATTCTAATGAAACGATTATTGGTGATTATTTTGAAATATACTTCTTATTATCATTGAAAATATTCAAATAATGGATTGGAACAAACAATAAAAATATCACAACCTTACAAACGTGGATTACGTAGAATAGAGGTCAAATAACTGAAAGAAGAAATTATTAGATAGAGAGACGGTTGAAGATTATGAAGGTAGGTAAATAAATAAGTAAATAAATACTTGTGCAGGAAACAACAATGTCTATTGAATGCATTTTTAAAATAATAAACGGTAGTTTCCATATTTTAAGTTCACATGTAAGTTATAGCTATTAGTGACTATGAAATAACAAATATATTGAACGAATTTTCAGTATTATAAAGGTTAACATGTAATTATGGAATACCCTTCACAAAATCTGAAACATTCCGAAACATTCCCAAATCTATAAAGACCATGCAAACCGCTTCTGCAGTGTAGAACTGCTACCCTTATGAGTCCAGAAACATTACGTATCTCGCGTCGTTAAAGTTGAATTGCGTTCAATCTTCCATTATACGTCGAAATTATATGGCCCTCTTGTCTCTGGCGTTCCAATTTTAGTCGCTGCTAGCCGATGGAAACTTTGGGTAACAAGTTGCAAGTGGCTCGTATCATTAATGTTGGCAGGAAATCAGAAGTTTTCGAGTGCTTTGAGTTGTGGACGAAGGTATTGGCGTTCGCTCTTTGGCACAGGTGTTTGAGAGCTGTTATTCCAACGATGGTCCTCTCTAAAGTGAAAGTAATAGAACTTTCCTCAGATTCGAGAGGAATGAACTGATGCCATATTTGATAATGAATTCTGGAATTGATTCCCAGGTCTAATGCTGAATACTGGAATACATATCATCAGTTTGAGGCGTCTAGGAAATACTTAATATCATATTCGATAAAGAATCCGATTAAATCCTAGGACTTTGGGAGTCCTCTTCAATATGATTTAGAATTAAATCCTATCAATTTGAGGTTTATTTCAATACAACTTTCTTTAGATTCGATAGGTGAGAGTTGATATTATATTCGCTAGTGAATGCTAGAATTAAATCCTAGGACTTTGAGAGTCCTTTCCAAGATGATATGGAGTTAAAGTCTATCGATTTTGGGCCTATTTCCATATAACTTTGCTTAGATTCGATATTCACCAATATATATTCATCAATAAATACTGGAATTAAATCCTTGGACTTGGGGTCCTTTTCAGGAAGATACGAAAATAAATCCTATCAGTTTTAAGCCTATTTCAATAAAACTCAAATTCAATGGGAACGAATTAATATTAAATTCGCTAATGAATACTGGAAGTAAATTCGAGGACTCTTGGAGTCCTCGTTATTATGATATGGAATTGAATCCTATAATTTTCAAGCCTGTTTCCAAAGGATTTGTTATCTGATTTAAATCCAAACTTAATCCTATGGAAACCCGATGAACATATTATGTCATGAACAGGAATAATATAAAAAGTCACGATGAGATGGACAGTCTTTTTCATTATTTGTTTTTGACGCTATTTTAATTTGTATGAAAGTAAACTCGTCTTTGCATGTTCTTGCAAAAGCTGTGCCTGCGTTTGTTTTTTATTACACTCAGATGATTTCTTCATTGTAGAAGGTAGTGATTGAGAGTATAATTATCCCAAGGAGAACTTGTCTTTACCTTTACTTAACTCGTGAAGATAATTCTCAGTAATTAGTAACTTTGCTTTTCGACCAAAAATTTTATGCTCCTGGGGTCGAGTCAAGATGTGTGCCACTCAGTCAAGTGCTGAGCGTCAACTTATTCAATTTATCCACATGGAGAATAATGTTGGTATGATTAATCAATAATTACTGTGATACTGAATTCCGTTGAAATGAAAATCTTGTACCGAAAGTTTGAATGAATTTCAGTAACGTACAAAGTTTGTGACACTTCGTACCTGGAAATCTACATTTACATAAGATGCGCTTGATGATAAAGAACTGACACATTTCTGAGGTCTTGTACTAAAAATATCCAATTAACACTTATCCAAAAACTTAAATAAAAGAGACGATAAAAAAGTATCAGACACCTGGAAACCAAACATTTCTTCCTGAGACAGTTATTTCTAGCGTATATTTCGTGCAAAAATAGCTGATCGAAGGTTCGTTAAAACCGCGAAAGGGCCTTGGATTTTTTTTTTCTTTTTGTAATTCTTCTGGACTGGACGGGCGGTCGCTGAATGCAAGTCAAATAAGAAGGCAGATATCTTGCTCAAAAGACTGACGAAAAGAATGGCGGACGAGGTGACCTGATATGTGGTTTCCATGTTGCTTAAATCAGGACAAACTGGTCATGCGTAATCTGGTGGGTTTTTGGATCCTGGTTGGAGAGAGGTTATAGAAAAAGGTAGGATTTACAAGTTTTTACAATAATAATAATAATAATAATAATAATAATAATAATAATAATAATAATAATAATAATAATAATATTGACTGTTGAAGGCCCAATATAAGTTCAACACACAGATTAACATTCTTTTCAGCACACAAACACACACACACACACACACACACACACACACATATATATATAAATATATATATATATATATATATATATATATATATATATATATATATATATATATATATATATATATATATACATATATATGTGTGTGTTTGTGTGTACATGTGTGTGTTTGTGTATTGAAAAGAATGCTATTCTGTATGCCGTTGAGCTTATATTGCGCCTTCAACAGACAATATTACATACACACACACACACACATATATATATATATATATATATATATATATATATATATATATATATATATATATACATATATAATATTGCCTGTTGAAGGCAATATAAGTTCAACTGCATATATATATATTTATATATATATATATATATATATATATATATATATATATATATATATATATATATAGAGAGAGAGAGAGAGAGAGAGAGAGAGAGAGAGAGAGAGAGAGAGAGAGAGAGAGGCTTAAAGATATAAAGGTCTGAATGAGAATAAGCCTTCTGTTAAAAGACTTAAGCGGCTTAAACTAGTGAAACGGATTTCAAACGTTAAAAAAAAATCTGAGGTAAATTGCATCAGGCTCCGGTGTACTTTTTACACAACAGTTTTGTCACTCCTTTGAAAAAGTTAAACTTAATTAGTTGCCTTCTCTCTCTCTCTCTCTCTCTCTCTCTCTTGTAGTTTCTCGTGCAAGTGGACTCTTAGAATTAATCATATATTTTTCTTACCAATGACGTTTATCTTGTGTCTCTATTTAACGTCATTTCCCAAGGTCAGCTGGTTTTTTAGAAATAGATTGATTATATCTGTATCTTTCCACTCTCTCTCTCTCTCTCTCTCTCTCTCTCTCTCTCTCTCTCTCTATCCTCCTTATCATCAACATTTTCTTCTTGCAGATCACCAGATCGAAGACAGAGACAGATTTGCAACCCATCTTTATTGCTGCCTTCACTGTTGTTGTTGTTGACTGAGAAACATGACACCGGGTTTATTTCAGCAATGTTTCTCTCGACGCTTGATCAGCTGACAGTTTATGTCAATGTACAGAATAGGATACATGGTAGGGGAGGGACATTTTCCCCAGGGGGATGTATCATTCTGGGAGAAATGAGGACAGCCTCATCAATCAACCGTTGGCGTTTTATTGCTCACTGTGGGGTATTTATAGTCATTTATAAAGTGGTCATAGGAAAAGCAGTTTTATTTCAGGTTTTCTGGTGCCTGTTGTTTTTAAATTACTATCGATGCCTGTAGGTGTGGATAGCATCAGGACATTTGAAGAGGGGTTAGAGTGATTCATCTGTCCATTCTGAATGTTTAAATAATGAAATACTATAGGTTATCAATAATTTCTTTCTCCAGGAAATGATTTTGGGAGGAATTCTTAATTTTTTTTTCATTTCATTTGTTATGCCTACAGATTAAATACTTCTTTGAAGTATTACGTAACGTGTCTTTGCGATCTACCTTCAGGAGGATATGGCGTTTCGACCCTTACCCTACTCCCTGACACTCACTCCCCCTCAGGCCCCACACGCCCTTCTTTTTGTCTCAGCGAGTCTTTCGCTGCATTCGTTTCACGCATCCCCTCTCTCTCTCTCGGCGTTCGCCTCACTCATTCTCTTTCCCTTGCATTCCACACTAAAGAAATGGAATGGATCATCTAAGGAAACGCAATCTTTCCTACAAAAATAGATTTATTATTTAAAGCAACCCAACAAGTAATGAATAAAACCAAGTAAAGATTAAAATGCATCATAAATGAAATTATCAAGTAAAAAAACATCTAACTCAAGATTTAGTCTCAGTCCAACTACAAATCTGATTGTGGCTAATAGCAAAAACTCTCACATACTCTATCTTAGACACTGTAGTCTAGTCTCAAAGTCTACCATGAGAAATTTAGACATTGCAAGGTTTGCATCTGTCTTTCTATAATCACACCACCATGATAACATCATGTCACACATGTCATCACCACAACAATGTTCTCACCATGTTCCCACCACCGACATCTGTCAGAATGTTTAATAATAAAAAATATGCAAGTACAAAACATAATAATGAAAAGTCTAAAATGCATGAGTAAATAGCCTATTGGTAAATAGAACACAATAAAATAGAATATTGAAATGGTAAAGGTTATGTTCACTTCCCACACAAGTTCAAAAATGTCTTGAAACATGGTAAAAAACATAAGTTCACAATTCACACAGAAAAACGAAGAGTCTTTTTTTATTCTGCCAATTCTAAGAGATTGCAACACTCAAACATAATGTCTTGACGATCTCGCTCTAGCTTCGCTAATGAACGATCGGACTAATTTTTGGGCAGAATTAGACACAAAATCTAGATTTTCTAACGTACGAACTTATGTACCCACATACCAACTCGGTCATATGACTCGCATACCAGAGCCAATATTGTGTGTTCATCAAACAAACGGCTGAAATAACCAAACTATTTCCTGAATGCAACGATTTGCAACTGTCTGTCTTGACCTACTACCATCTTGCAGCAACTTCTCTTCCATCACACCTTATAACACAGTAATGTTAAAACGGCCATATTTTTCTAAAATACATTTACTAAGTTTTGTTCTTAATCACGCAAAATATTCTACTTCTCTATGTGACTTGATATTTCTTAATCCAGCACATTAATACAAATTTTTAAGAATAATACTCTAATTTTGCATGATTACTTTCATGTGCTTCTAACAACATGTAATTTACTATTGACGTTGCATATAAATTACTTTTAAATAGGAATCAAATTAATTGTTATTCTTGTTGTTTGTCTATCAGTGGTTTGTGAGTCAAATGCTTGGTCATAAATTAATTACTGTGGAATTATTATAAGTCTTCTTTAAAT
Source organism: Macrobrachium rosenbergii (assembly GCF_040412425.1). NCBI lineage: Eukaryota > Metazoa > Arthropoda > Malacostraca > Decapoda > Palaemonidae > Macrobrachium > Macrobrachium rosenbergii. Next base: position 37,014,251 of record NC_089743.1, read on the forward strand.
TGGAAGAAAGAAGAATATGAAATCCGATTTCAAGAGTTATTTCTAATTATTTTTATTCATCCAGGAATAAGAACAATACAACCAATCAAAATAAAATAAATAAAATTCCATCAAATTCCGCAACCATTTCCCCTCTAAAAACTATGTAAAAAGTCATTCGCTTTCATAGGTTCTTCTAATTAGAGCCTTCTCGGGACATTTTGATCCATAATAAATTCATGTAAATGTTCGGAGAAAGTTAAATGAACTTGGAAGACCTTCATTTGTCGACTTCTTCCATGGAAATTCAATTCTGCTCTCTGCATATATTTCAGTCTCCTGCCAAGCTTTCGCTGATGCTTTCTTGTTTGTCATTTGCATAAGTTTTGCTTAGGTGTCATCTTTGTATTCATTCATTGAAATGTCGTATCATACATACTTATGGCAAAAATGTACCTATTTTATTATTGGCTGATTGATTTCATGAAATTTAGGCTGTTAAGTCAAACAATGGGATATTTTTAGACATTCAGCTCTTAAGAATGAACAGAGGGAGTTGGAGTGGTTGGACAGCAAAATAAAGAGATCCAGAAAATCAAGGAAATGAAGTACAAGGATCTAAAGGTGGAATTAAGAGAAAATGCCAAAGGTGCAACAAAAAGTAATAGGTAGAGAGTTGGACAGCAAAACTGAAGGGAGACAGTGGAATGCAGGAAATGCAAAAGGATAAAGAGTGGGTGCAGTCAGGGGCCGCAGGAACACCGTAAGAACCCCGTTTAGTAAAGCCTACAGTGAACCATGTGAGGTGCACTGATGGCATTAGCTCCCTATGGGCCTTTCTATTATTTAATGATTATATAGCTAATGAATCTTTTCAAGGTGAAAGGATAGAGACTGCCGCTACTGAGTTGTGCGTTAGTGAATTTCTGTTCATCTGAATATAATAATAATAATAATAATAATAATAATAATAATAATAATAATAATAATAATAATAATAATAATAATAATAATAATAATTTCATCTAAAATGTAAACTACAAACCTTTTAAATATCTGCAAGTTCAGTTATTTCGGAAATAGAGAGAGGCAGAGACTTCCAGAATACATAAGTGAATGACGAAGAACTTATCAGATTCCCACCTCACAAACATCATCTGTGAGACGGGAAGGCCTGAAAATAAATCCTAAAGAAAGCAAAACTTAGCACAAATCAACTCACCCCCAACAAAATGGGGGAGGGGGGACGAAGGACTCTCAACACCGTGAAGAAAACTAACCTCATAGATTGGGTCACTAAACCTTATGCTGGATTTCTTCAGGAAATCGAGGATAATGTTTATCCTCGAGGTTGGAGTACGAGACTTGTGGGCATCATTGTGAAATGCAAGACACTGAAATGTAAGACACTTCTTACTATCTCCTCTGAAAGCAATGCAAACTTTTTCCCAGATGACTCTTTCAAGTGAGAAAGAAGAGAATCCTGCTCTTTCTTTCTTTCTCTGCTGAACTCGAACTCACGTCTGAAGAAATATGAAATCTATTTTTCGTAAGTGAGATGGGTTCTTTCGATAAAAAATATAAGTCTTCAAATGCAAATTATTAAGTGAATTATCTTTATCATTTTTGTTATTGAAAATGGTAACAACCATTTCAACTGCGTTATTCATTTTCCCGTTTGTTTTTTTCTGTTGTTATAGAATCGTTGCTACCCTGTCAGTCGGTCAGATGAACTTTAGGTAATTCCATCAGTTCATCTGTCCTGGTGAGTTGACTGATTCCGCCCACAAACTGTCGTCTACAAGTAAGTTTTAACGTCAGTTTCGATAAAGCGTTTGGTAAATAGGAAGAAGTTTAATGCATTTAGCAAATTGTTAACTCCATTTACTGGACGTTTTTTTTAAAGCCTTAACAGCACCTGGTTGTTAACACTTTATAGTATAATAATAATAATAATAATAATAATAATAATAATAATAATAATAATAATAATAATAGAAGAGTGTGCTACTGGAAACAGGGCGCATAGTGAGAAAAGTAATGAACTCCTAAGGAAGCAGGATGCAACCCGGAACCCCACACTATAAAAACCACACAGTCGAATAGGATGACTGTGATAGACCAAAAAAATAAATTAATAATAATAGTAATAATAATTCAGTACTTAGTAAATTAATAAACAGACAAAAATGTATTAAAACGCGAGAACAGCATTAGGGAGTAATGAATTGCCTCTTCCCTTGAACTGTTCCGCAATCCAACGGTGTGAGGAATAAAAGGCCTCTGGAGCTGAGAAGTTCTACAGCAAGGCAAATTAATAACAGCTGAGGTAAATTAATAGCAGTGAATAATTCACTTCCTGTAAACAAGACAGGTGCTTTCACCTGGTTCTTGAAATGATCGAAGTCACGAAAAGAGGAACTGATGAGTATTTAAAACAAGTAAAAAGTGCACCGAAGTTTCTTCGGCGCAATCGGGTTTTCTGTACAGCATATAATCAAAGCAACCGAAAATAGATCTATCTTTCGGTGGTCTCGGTATAATGCTGTATGAGCAGCGACCCATGAAACTTTCACCACGGCCCGGTGGTGGCCTGTCCCATATAGTTGCCAGATGCAAGTTTATGGCTAACTTTAAGCTTAAATAAAATAAAAACTACTGAGGCTAGAGGACTGTAATTTGGTATGTTTAATGATTGGAGAGTGGATCATCAACATACCAATTTGCAGCCTTCTAGCCCAAATAGTTATTTAGATCAGAGGGCGGACTGAAAAAATGCGGACGGACAGACAAAGCCATCTCAGTAGTTTTCTTTTAAAGAAAACTAAAAAATGGTGGTTAATGTACAAAGAGCTTCGATGGACTGACTACAAGGAGAATGATATATGTTTGGTCAGTGAAAGCTTCCACGCAAATGTTTCCTTGGAAATTCGTCCTCGAAAAATGAAGAATGAAGTTGAAATATTAATAATTATAATAATAAAGCTATGAGACTAAACATAGAAGACAAAACCCAACCCCAAACTCCTCTCTCTCTCTCTCTCTTTATACTTCCAGTGCAAAATTCTCTGCAAATATCTGGGAAATATTAATATTCATAATAATAAAACCATGAGACTAACCATAAATGACAAAACTCAACCCCAAACTCACCCCCCCCACTATCTCTCTCCTCTCTCTCTCTCTCTTCTCTCTCTCTCTCTCTCTCTCTCTCTCTCTCTCTCTCTCTCTCTCTCTCTCTCTCTCTCTCTCTCTTGTTAATCCAAGCATGGAAATAGATAGAAGGAATTACTGAAAACAACATGGAGCTAAAAATATCAGAAAGAGCAAACAGAGGTAGATTAATAGTGCCCAAAACTATACCAGGAAAACTAAGGAAAGCACACAGGACATTAATCCACCACGCACCAGCATCGATAATGCAGCGTCTATTCAGTGCGCTACCAGCTCATCTGAGGAACATAACAGGAGTGAGCGTAGAGGTGTTTAAGAATAAGCTCGACAAATATCTAAGATGCATCCCAGACCATCCAAGATTGGAAGATGCAAAATATACCGGAAGATGCGTTAGCAATTCTCTGGTAGACATCAGAGGTGCCTCACACTGAGGGACCTGGGGCAACCCGAACGAACTGTAAGGTCTGTAAGGTAAGGTCTCTCTTTATATACTTCCAGTACAAAATGCTGTGCAAATATCTGGGAAATATGAATAATCATAATAATAAAACTGAGAATACACATAAATGACAAAGCCCAACCTCAAACTCACACTCTCTCTCTCTCTCTCTCTCTCTCTCTCTCTCTCTCTCAATGTCAGTAAGAAGTTTATAACCTCAAGTGAAGATCAGTTTCACCCACACTAAAATTTCCTTCGTCCAACTTAGCGCCACGTAGATCCAGGAATACCAACTAAATAATAAGAATGATCGCGTTATCGTTGAGAATTTTACAACGATTATATTTTTAAATAAAAGCTTAAGAGACAAACTTTATTTATTGTTTTTATCTTTTTAAATTACATGTATAGTGGAACATTTACGTGGTTTTTCTTCTTTGAAAACTTGGTAGGTTGGCAATTCTGACTGCACCCCGTTCAAGGAAAGTAAACAATACCAACAAAAAAGTAAGAATTTCGTGTTATGATGGAGAAATAGACCACGATTATCAGGACAATTTGAAAAGTATAAGAGACAACCTTTAATCACTCATTCTTTTTAGCTGGTTAAATTACACGGAAAATGGTAAATTGACTGTGGATTCCTTCTTTTAGAATCCAGTAGGCTGGCAATTTCGACTGCACCGTCTCCAAGGAAGGGAAGTAATTAGGTTCTTGTAACTTTTTTCGTTGTCCGAATGTGTTTACTTGAAGCAGAGAATGGTAATATATTCTAGCTCATTGAGATATGTGATTAAAATAACAAATGAATGCATAAATGAGTCTATTTCAATAACAGATACAGCAGGCAGGACATAGCAATGTTCACGAGCTTTGTAACCTAAAGGAATGCACCACTTAGGGCTGCACTTAATATCGCTTTAGGTTATCTTTATAAGAACGTGCTATAAAAATATTTGTCTGTGAATAATAGGACCAAGTCTGCTGTGATAAGCGGAAGCAGATTCGCCTTGAAATGAATATCATATGGAATTTCATAAAAAAAATTAATTACGTAACACAGACATTTATTCTTGGCCTTTCAAACATATATGAAAATTATAACAGTTATTATACTTTAAATCGAAGCATAAGATGAATGTTGGTTTTAAATGAAAATTCTCTTCAAGTTTTACATTTTCTCCGACTCGCTGCTGAGGAAATTGTCCTTGCAAGGAATTAGGTTATACAGACTTTCATGATCAGGGGAGACTTCAACACACAGGAATAATGATCTAAGCATTAGTAAGCAGATCTAGTGAAATTAGCGTCGGTATTTAAACGAATTTATCATCTTTAAACCTCGTTTAAAACTATACCTTAACATATATTTATGATAACGTATGAAGTGAAAGCCTTTTTTTTTATTACAGGAAGAAACAAGTCTTAGACTTCAACAACAAACGTTGGTTTGCTATACATTATAAAGTACGAAGTCTATGGAAAAAGAAAATACTTGACTTTTTCTAATTATCTCTGTAGCATCCGTTGTGTAACACCGTAGTAGAGAGTCGATTCATGTTTTGAGAATATTTAGCTGTCGAACGAAATCTCTGTATTCCCCGAAAAACATTTCGACTTTTCCTCGAGTCTCTGTGGCCTTCAAATAATCACTTTATTGTCACCTACGCTGTACATACAACAAGACTATGTAACATTTGATACATACTTATTATGTACGTATTTCATGTGTTGCTTTATAATCACCTAACCCGATTTTAGTATGACTGTCTTAAGCTTTTCAATACCTGATGGGTTGCCTTACAATGGAAGGAATCGAACTGCTGACAACATCCTTTCCAGGATGCCTGTGATCATGAAATTCCAATTCCCGGGAAATTTTTACAGGAATTTTCAAGACTTCTTTTTATTTCCCTCCTAATCAATATCCTTCCTTAGCCCTAGTAATCAGCCTTAATTTTCCTTTGTAAGTGATTTGCAGTTAAAAATTATAAAAATAAAATTAAAAAAACAAAACCCCCATTATGTGAACTGGTTCATGGGGCGAAAACTGAAGAGGTATAGAAAATAGCACCTTTCTAGACGGAAATGTTTTGAAATGTAAACGCCAGGAACGTTTGTTCATGATTGATCTGTAAAGAGTATTCCGCTGATTGATCTGTAAAGAACTTTCCATTGATTGGTCTGTAAAGAGCATTCCGCTGATTGATCTGTAAAGAGCATTCCGCTGATTGATCTGTAAAGAGTATTCCGCTGACTGATCTGTAAAGAACATTCCACTGATTGATCTGTAAAGAGCATTCCGCTGATTGATCTGTAAAGAGCATTCCACTGATTGATCTGTAAAGATCATTCCACTGATTGCTCTGTAAAGAGCATTCCACTGACTGATCTGTAAAGAGCATTCCGCTGACTGATCTGTAAAGAGCATTCGGGTAATTGATCTCTAAAGAGCTTTCCACTGATTGATCTGTAAAGAGCATTCCGGTAATTGATCTACAGGGAAGCAGCCTATGAGGAGGCCCTTCCCCTAACAAAGGTGCCCTTAAGGGATGGTTTCCCTATGGGGTCTTGAGTCCCCTCAGCCTTGTGGTTAAGGTCCTCCCAAGCCCGCTTCCCGAGCCTGGAAGGAAACCTGGCCCCCTCCAGTGAAGCAGCCTCTGAGGAGGTCCTTTCCCTGACAAAGGTTTCCTTAAGAGATGGTTTCCCTAGGACGCCTTGGGTCCCGTCACCCTTGTGGTTCAGATTCTCCCAAGGCACGCTTCCTCAGCCTGGCAGGAAACCTGCCTTCCTTCGGGAAAGCACCTCGGAAGAGGTCCATCCCCTGGCAAAGGTGCCCTTAGGGAATGGTTTCCCTAAGGCGCCTTAAGACCCATCAGCCTTGTGGATTAGGTCCTCCATAGGCCCGCTTCCCCAGCCTGGCAGGAAACCTGCCTCCCTCCAGAGAAGCAGCGTCTGAAGAGATCCTTCCCCTGGCGAAAGAGCCCTTAAGGTATGGTTTCCCTAGAGAGGCTTGGGTCCCCTCAATCTTGTGGTTCAGGTTCTCCGCTGGCATGCTTCCCCAGCCTGGCAGGAAACCTGGCCTCCCTCCAGGGAAGCAGCCTTTGAGGAGACCCTTCCCCTGACAAATGTGCGCCTTAGGCCCCCTCAGCCTTGCGGTTCAGGTCCTCCCCAGATTCACTTCCCTAGCCCAGCAGGACATATGCCTCCCTCCAGGGAAGCACCCACTGAGGACGTCCTTCCCCTGACAAAAGTGCACTTAAGGAATGGTTTCTCTAGGGCATCTTAAGTTCCCTCACCCTAGTGATTCAGGTCCTCCCCAGGCCCACTTCCTTCAGGAATGTTTCATTTGGTCGCCATGGGCTCCCTTACCCTTGTGGTTCTGGTCCTCCCATGGACCATTTCCCTAGCCTGGCAGGAAACCTGCCTCCTTCCAGGGAAGCAACCTCTGAGGAGGTCATTCCCTAACAAAGGTGCCCTTAAGGAATGGTATTCCTAGGGCTCCATGGGTCCCCTCAGCCTTGAGATTCAGGCCCTCACCAGGCCCACTTCCCGAGCCTAGCAGGAAACCTCCCTCCCTCCAGGGAAGCAGCCTCTGAGGGGGTCCTTCCCCCGACAAAGGTGCCCTTATGGGATGGTTTCCCCTATGGCGCCTTGATCTCCTCACCCTTTTGGTTCAGGTCCTCCCTAGGCCCAGTTCCCCAGCCTGGCAGGACGCCTGCCTCCCTCTAGGAGAGCAGCCTCTGAGGAGGTCCCTGCCCTGACAAAGTTGCCCTTATGGGATGGTTTCCCCTATGGCGCCTTGGTCTCCTCATCCTTTTGGTTCAGGTCCTCCCCAGGCCCGCTTCCCTAGCCTGGCAGGAAACCTACCTCCTCCAGTGAAGCAGCCTCTGAGGAGGTCATTCCCCTGACAATGGTGCCCTTAAGGGATGGTTTCCCTATGACGCCTTGGGTCTCCTCACCCTTTTGGTTCAGGTCTTCTCCGGGCCAGCTACCCCTGTCTGGCAGAAACCTGATTCCCTCCAGGAAAGCAGCCTCTGTGGAGGTCCTTCCCATTGCAAGGTGCCTTAATAGACAGCCTTTTATTACTATTATTATTATTATTATTATTATTATTATTATTATTATTATTATTATTATTATTATTATTATTATTACATATTTCTGGACGGTCAGCCTTTCATTCTATCAATGTCATCTGCAACAGATCAGTTAACAAATATCTGGCATTACCCTCGACGTTCATTCACAATTTTTGACGAAACTCTCGGTCCCAAACTTTCGGGATTTTTGCCTTTCTCTCATTTCCACTCGACAATGAAAACTGTTGAAGGATTGAAAAACTGATGAATAACTGGCACGGTTACGCATTATGTAATAATCAGTGTTTTGATATTCTCCCTAATAAGTATCTTTGGAATCAGGGTTACGTTAGTATTTGAGGGTAGGTTAGGATTTCTGTTACAGTGGCTATCTTGTGGTATTTTGTAGTATGGATGTATCTAAAAGTTTGCTTGGCTTTATAAGTTATGTATGTAAGTATGTGTGTATGTATGAATATATGTAATATAGGAATGAAATGGAGTATAGGGTTTAGGCCAAAGGCCAAGCTCTGAAAGTTGTAACAGTAGGAAAACCTCGCAGTTGCACTGTGAAATGATTGTTAGGAGAGGGTGGATGGCAAGATGGAAGAAGGATAATACGAATGGAAGTACAGTAAAAGGAATGTAAGGGGGTTGTAGCTAGGGGCCATGGGAGGGACGATGCAAAGAACCTTTAGTAATGCCTGCAGTGCATCCCGTGAGGTGCACTGAGGACACTACGCCCCTCCCCCTTGGTACATAACTGAATTCTGGTTGTACATATTCCTGTCGAATGCAGATTTTGTCCTTGGAATCTAAATCAGCCTTTAGTCTGCAACATGATGTCTGGTTGGTAAGTTTGAAATACGTGACTTTTTTTTATTCTCACTAATATTAAGCTACAAATATCCCATTGATATAGTGTCATTTGACATTGTTATTTTGACGTTTATATAATGTTCATTATGATAACCATCTGAGAACGTATTCATGAAATAAAATGGTTGCAAGTAATTTTCATAGCCCTATTTTATAGGTTAATGAAAAGGGTACAAATATAGTCATTGTTTATAGTCTTGACTCAGTTTTATATATGTGAAAGTAAACTGTAATGATCATGTGATTACAAGGAGTTATCATTTGTTTCATTTTAAGTTAATTTTCATTCTTGTATATTAAAAAAATACTCAATAGAAATTTTTCATTCATTATATCGTGAAATTGTATCTTAATGATCAATTAATTAAATCGTAATTTAATCATGTCTTAAATTCTACGCATACTCTGAGGCGGCCACGTGGTCACCATGCGGTCCTTGTCACTCCTTTCTCCACAGAACAATTTAGAGGATTTTTTTACTATAAGCAAGTCGTTAACGCCATCTATTGGCCACCTAAGTAAATCAGCTCAAGTGGACAACCGCATTTTCAAAGCTGGGTGAGGAAACTAATTAGATTATTCTCATTACCACCTTTTTCTCATAGTTTAAAATGATGAGTCTATTGGGATATCTAAATTCAACTTCAATTGGAAGAGTATTTCATGTAGACCCAAAATTCGACGTAAGGGAAGACGATAAAAATCAACTTGCCTACAGTCCACCCCTATAGTGAAAATGCCACCGCCCGTCATAGACGACATGAAGATCCAGGTATACCAACAAAATGAAATGCAACATCGTATTTTGGACAAGAACACTGCAGTTCTGCGCATAACATGATTGAATCAAAAGAGATTTATTTAAATTCGGATTCTTGATCTTACTGCAGACTACGAGAAACACCAAACTACCTTTAATTCATCTGCTTTAAAAGCTAAATGTAGATTGGCAGTTTCGACAATCCAGGCATACCAACAAAATGAAATTAAACACGGTATTTTGGACAAGAGCAGCGAAGTTCTGAGCATAAAATAATCGAATCAAAATTGACTGATTTAAGTTCAAGTTTCTGAACTTACTACAGACTACGTGAGATGACAACCTACCTTTAATTCATCTGCTTCAAAAGCCTAAATAGATTGGCAGTTCCGACAACCCTTCTGTTACTGTCCTTGGCATGAAGGTCGTGGCATGTTTTACTCTGGCCAAATATATGCAGCGAATAAATAAATACTTTTAACAATTTTTTCAGGATATTCTTCGAAAATAAACCCACTCAATATTATTCAAGAATAATAAACTACTGTATAGTTAAAATATTTAAGATATGTTATTAATATTCATAATAAAATGATCAAATACAGAGGCTTCATCAACTCAGATGTAGAAATCGATGTGCAAAGGAATCATCAATTTTTTTATACAAAATTATCTAAAACGTATTGGTCAATGCTTAAGGTAGACAGGACTATTGTGGTAATAGGAATAGGAATTGTTAATGAGCGGATAAAGTATAATCCATGATGACTGGAACATATTATTATTATTATTATTATTATTATTATTATTATTATTATTATTATTATTATTATTATTATTATTATTATTATTCAGAAGATGAACCCTATTCATATGGAACAAGTCCATTGGGGCCACTCACTTCAAATTCAGTAAACTTCCAAAGAATATTCAGGTGTTCATTAGGAAGTAAGAGAAGGTAAAAGGAAATATAGAAAGAGATCTTACTTATTAAAAAGAAAAAATCAATAAAAGAATTAATAAATTGAATAAAATGTATTAAGATGCAAGGAGAATAGCTTTAGGGTAGTAATGCATTGCATCTTGAATTATCCTTTTTTTCTAAGAAAATTACGTTAAAATATAAACATTTCCAGCTCGAAAATACCTGTAACTTAAAATCAGTTTCATCCTGAAAGAGTTGACTGATAATACTGACGGTAAACTTTCTTTTTACTCTTCTTGATTACCAAGAAACACCGTTATTTAATTTGACATCATTTAGTGGATTAAGGCAAAACTGCTTTGATTGTGGGAGCGTTATGCTATAAATCAGTAATATTATGCAATATCGACTACACTGTATATTCGTCATTGGCGTTGCCAATAAATCGCATTTTATCCAGTTCGAAAGCACGATCAATTCGGCTTACGAACAAATCCTTAGTAAATTGCTTTGATTTCTGACGAATTGCAACATTGCCTTATTGCAAAGAAATTGCAGTCTGTTGCAATTTCGTAGGCAGATTAATTACCCAGCCTGAAGGAAAAGTTGGTTTCTTCGACGAAAACATTCTTAGTTTATATCCTTGCCATTATTGCGAACTTTGCCTGGCTTGCAATATATAGGAATTTCTGTTGCATGTTCCTGATTAGATGGTCAATATACTGCAAAGGCATTGCAATATATAGGAAGGTCAATATACTGCATTTTATCAAGCTTGAAGCAAAAGTTTCTTTGCCAAGAGAAAAAGTCTCAAGACTTACCTTGCCATTTTGGCGAATTTTCCTTTATTATTATTATTATTATTATTATTATTATTATTATTATTATTATTATTATTATTATTATTATTATTATTATTTTGGTTTATTTCCTTTGAAGTTTCAAACGCCCTCTGGCGTTTATTTTCAAAGAGTGAATGAAATGGCATGTGGGTTACAAGTGTATATATAGCAAGTGGGGGTGGGGCGGTGGGTGTACGGTTGCAAGGTCGGTTATTCAGCTGCGTTTTGGTTGGTCACAGGTTGGTGACGAAGTCGGTCCCGGAGGTGTTAAGACCTCCTGGGCCTAATCGCCATTGGAATTTGGGAGTTGTTATCTGGGATTATAGGTTGTTCAGTTAATATCCCTTCTGTGTCCTGTGCTGGCTCTCTTTCTCTTTCTCTCACTTCTCTTTCTCTTGCTGTCACACCTAATCTCTCTCTCTCTCTCTCTCTCTCTCTCTCTCTCTCTCTCTCTCTCTCTCTCTCTCTCTCTCTCTCGTCGGTGTCTGGCGTCGTTTGATGGTAGGGAGGAATTTGTTTCCTTCTACGTGTTGATGTTCGGCTTTTTTTTTTTTAATATGTAGTGCTTCGGGATGCCGTAGGCGTCGGCGGTCCGTTGCCTGGTTTAAGATTTTGGTGCTCTTTACAAGTTCTCTTTCGGGCCTTCTTTGATGTTTTTGCGCCGAATGATTAAAAACTGCCCCTTCTTGGAGGTGACAGGCGACACGCTTGGAGAGTTTGATAGTTTTGATAGTGGGCATTATTATTCAGAAGATGAACCCTATTCATATGGAATAACCCCACAGGAGCCATTGACTTGAAATTCAAGCTTCCAAAGAATACGGTGCTCATTAGGAAGCAAGAGAAAGTGAAGAGAGATACAGAAAGAAGAGATCTCACCTACTGAAAAGCAAAAGTAAATTAATAAATCAGTACACAGATAAAAGAGTATTAAAATGTAGGGAGAATATCATTAGGGTAGTAATTCGTTGCATCTTTGCTTAAACGTTTGAAGTTCCATAAAGAAAAAGGGTCTTTTTATACCTCAGTGAACAAATGTTTGCCAGACTCGAGCACTCAAAATAGGCAACTTACAAAGTCACCTGAGGTGTGGATACATTACAACCAAGAAATAAGACAATACAGTAGTTGAATATTGTCGACCGGTAACTCCCTTCTGGGAAGCAATCATGAGAAGCATAAGTACCAAAAAAAAAATAGTGACAATGAGCAATAATGAATTTAACTATGCAGCAAAGACTGACAGATTTCCAGGTGCAATTGACACAGCCGTAAATGGTCTACGCTTTACGCAAATAATTGAAACATTTCAAACTTTTGTAAAATATGGCTTCTTTAATATGAAATAGAGAGAGAGAGAGAGAGAGAGAGAGAGAGAGAGAGAGAGAGAGAGAGAGAGAGAGAGAGAGAGAGAGAATTTACAAAACACGCAAAAAATATTTATAAAACAATTTCCTTACAATTAAATTCTCATAATACTGGACACATGATTCCACATTTCATATCATTCAGATTAACTCAATATTCTTTTTCAAAAATGTTCAGAAAAGATAGATACACAAGACTCAAAAATATAATAATTCCAAAGAACTCACATTTGATACAGTAACAATAATTACATAGTTCATATCCTACAGCTGTATCATGTATCTTGGCCATCAGTACACACTCTTCCTTTGACTGCACCATATCAATAGACATCTTTGATGTGTCTTATACGAGTACATTAGCCTAAAACAAAACTAACGGAAGGGGAAGCGTTAGGCTTGATATTTCTCCTGTAAACATTCCTTATTGCAATGAAATGGCAATATATTGAAACTTTCCATGCATAGGAGAACATTAGACTGCATTTTATTCCAAAAAGGAAGTGTTGGTTTGCTTCCAGAAAACGTCATAATATGGTTGCTCAGTTGTATTTTCTATTGATTGCAACATTGCCCTATTGCAAGGATATTAAAACATATTGCAAACTTCTATCCTTATTCGTCATTAGAAGAACACTAATTTTATTTTTATCCAATTTGAAGGAAAAGTCGTTGTGGCCCCTAAAAAATTTCCAAAGGTATTTTGATGAATTCTGCAGCACCTGCAACATTGCAATAAGGCAAGAAAGTTGCGATATACTACAATTTCGACTGCACTTTCGTCATAACAGACCAGTTGCTTTCCTTGCTTTAATTTGAAGCAAAAGTTAGTTTGTTTCCTAAAACACCCTAATCGTCTTGCTGTTTTGAATGTTATGAGTTTGTTTGCAACCTTCCAGGATTGCAAACAAATTGCAATATATTATGATCTCCAATGCATATTTGTCATTAGAGTCCAAGTAGACTGCCTTTTATTTAGTTAGAAGCTTCAAAATTCTCGGTCCCAAACCTTCGGATGTTTGCTTTTCTCTCGTTTCCACTCGGCTGGTATTTGTTTTCCATCAGGTTGCATGGAAAAGGTTGAATGATGAATACCTTATGATTAACTGACAGTGTTACGCATTATGTAATAATCAATGTTTTGATTTCTCCTAAATAATTGTCTTAGGGATCAGGGTTACGTCAGAATTTGAGGGTTGGTTAGGAGTTCTGTTGCAGTGACTATCTAGTAGTATTTTGCAATAAGGATTTTTCTAAAAGTTTGATTGGCTTTATGAGTTCTGTATGTAAATATGCTTTTATATATATGTGTGTGTAATTAATATAGGAATGGAATGGAATATAAAGTTGAGGCTAAAGGCCAAGCACCGGGACCTATGAGGTCATTCAGCCCTGGAAAGGAAATTGAGAGTAGGTTGGTCTGAAAGATGTAACACAAGGAAAACCTTGCAGTTGCACTGTGAAATAATTGTTAGGAGAGGGTGGTTGGCAAGATGGAAGAAACATATATGAGTGGAAGCGCAGTAAAAGGAATGAAAGAGGGTTACAGCTAGGGGTCATGGAATGGACACTGCAAAGAACCTTTGTTAATGCCTAAGGTGCATCCCATGAGGCGCACTGACTGCACTAACCCCCCCACCCCCCCATCCCGGTGTATTTAATATAATATTTATTCTTGGTACATAACTGAATTCTGGATGTACATATTCCTGTCGAATTCAGATTCTATCCTTGGAATCTAAATCAGCCTTTAGTCTGCAACACGATGGCTGACAGTTAAGTTACAAATACATGACCTTATTTATACTCACGAATATTAAGTTATAAATATCCAATTAGTACAGTATTATTTCACCTTGTTATTTTGCCGTTTATATATTGTTCATTATGATAACCTTCTGATAACTTATTCATGAAATAAAATGAGTGCATGTCATTTCCATATCCTTATTTTGTAGGTTAATTTAATGGGTACAAATATACTCATTGTTTATGGTCTTGACTCAGTTTTATATATATGAAAGTAAACTGTAATGATCATGTGATTACAGGGAATTATCATATGTTCAAAGGCTAAATATTTCGTTTCATTCTGAGTTTATTTTCATTCTTCTATTTTTAAAAACGCTCAATAGGAATTTTTTTTTCATTATATCGTGAAATTGTATCTTAATGATCAATTAATAAAATCGTACTTTAATCATGTCCTCAAATCTACTAATACTCTAAGGCGGCCACGTGGTCACCATGCGGTCCTTTCTCCACAGAACAATTTAAAGGATTTTTTACTATAAGCAAGTCGTTAACGCCATCTGTTGGCCACCTAAGTAAACCAGCGGAAGTGAACAATTGCATTTTCAAAGCTGGGTGAGGAAACTGGTTAGATTATTCTTATTACCATCTTTATCTCATACTTTAAAATGATGAGTCTATTAGGATATCTAAATTCAACTTCAACTGGAAAAGTGTATTTCATGTAAAGGAAAAATGACCCAAAATTCGATGTAAGGGAAGACGATAAGCATCAAAATGCCTGCAGTCCTCCCTCCTAGCGAAAATGCCACCGCCCGTCATAGACGATATGAAGATCCAGGCATACCAACAAAATGAAATGCCACATCGTATTTAGGACAAGAACACTGCAGTTCTGAGCATAAAGTGACTGAATCCAAAGAGTTTTATTTAAATTCGGGCTTCTGGACCTACTAAAGACTACGTGAAATAACAAACTACCTTTAATTCATCTGCTTTAAAAGCTTATATAAATTGGCAGTTCCGACAACCCTTCTGTTACTGTTCGTAGGCATGAAGGTCCTGGCATGTTTTATTCTGACCAGATACATGCAGGAAAAAAATGCATTTTTAACAAGTTTTTCATGATATTCTTGGAAAATAAACATACTCAACTCAGCTATTGAAACTATCTAAAAAGTAATCGGCAATGCTTAAGGTAGAAAGGACTATTGTGGTAATATGAATAGGAATTGCCAATAAACGGAGGAAGTAAAATCCATGATGACTGAAGTATATTATTATTATTATTATTATTATTATTATTATTATTATTATTATTATTATTATTATTATTATTATTATTCAGAAGATGAAGCCTATTCATATGGAACAAGCCCACACGGGCCATTGACTTGAAATTCAATAAGCTTCCAAAGTATATTAAGTTGTTCATTAGGAAGTAAGAGAAGATAAAAGGAAATACAGAGAGATTTCACTTATTAAGAAGAAAAAATGAATTAATAAATTAATAAATAGATTAAAATGTATTAAAATGCAATGAGAATAGCATTATTGTATAATGCATTGCATCTTGAATAATAAATTTGTTCAAGGAAATTACTTTAAAATATGAACATTTCCATCTTGAAAATACTTATAATTTAACATCAATTTCATCCTGAAAGAGTTGACTGATAATACTGACGGCAAACTTTCTTTTTATTCTTCATGATTGATGAGAAATACCGTTCATTAATTTGACATAATTTAGGGGATTCAGGCAAAACTGCTTTGATTGTGGGAGCGTTATGCCATAAATCAGTAATATTATGCAACTTCGACAAAAATGTACAGTATATTCGCCACTGGCGGGTAAATATGCTGCGTTTTATACAGTTCGATAGCAAGATCAATCTGGCTTACGAAAAAATCCTTAGTTTATTGTTTTGCTTTCTGACGAATCTTAGTCTGACTGCAATATTGCATTATTGCAAAGAAATTGCAGTCTGTTGCAATTTCTTATGGAGATTAATCACCCAGCATGAAGGAAAAGTTGGTGTGTTCTACGAAAAAATCCTTAGTCTACATCCTTGGCATTCTTGCGAATTTTGCCTGGCTTGTATCATTGTCGTATTGCAAGGGTGTAGCAATATATAGGAATTTCTGTTGGATATTCGTGATTAGAACGTCAATATACTGCATTTTATCAAGCTTGAAGCAAAAGTTTCTTTGCTAAGCGAAAAAGTCCCTTGCCATTTTGACGAATTTTCCCTTATTATTATTATTATTATTATTATTATTATTATTATTATTATTATTATTATTATTATTATTATTATTATTATTATTATTATTATTATTCAGAAGATGAACCCTATTTGTATGGAACAAGCCTAGGAGATGTCATTTTTTCTTTTTTTTAACTCTTCGGGATTCAACGGACGGTCGCTGAATGCAAGTCAGATATTGGTCAAAGGACTGATGAAAAGATGGGCGGACGAGGTGACCTGATATGCGGTTTCCGTGTTGCTTGAATCGGGACAAACTGGTCTTAACGTAAGCTGGTGGGGTTTTGGATCCTGGCTAGGGAGAGGTTAGGGAAAAAGTGAGAACTGACAGGGCTTTTGAAAATAATCACCCTTTTAGTAATGCCAACAGTGCACAACGTGAGTTGCACTCAGGGCACTAACCCCACAGGTGTTCTTTATTGTTTATTATTTATATGTCTCAGGGTTCTTTTTAGGATGAAATGATAAATGTTGTCACCAATGAGGTGTGTTAGTGAACTTCTCTTCATCTTCTGAATAATAATAATAATAATAATAATAATAATAATAATAATAATAATAATAATAATAATAATAATAATAATAATAATAATAATAATAATAATAATATCGTCTAAAAATGGAAACTACGAACTTTTATAAAGGTGTAAGTTCGTTTATTTGGGAAACAGAGAGAGGCAGAGACTTCCAAAACTTAGAAGTGAATGAGGAAGAACTTATCAAGTTCTCAACCTCTAAACGTCACCTGTGAGATAGAATAATCAGTAAATAAATAATAAAGAAATGCTAAACAAAGCACGAATCAGACCCTCTCCCCCTAAAAAAAGGGGGGAGGACTCCATACATCTTTCCTCGGGACGTCGAGGAAAATCTCTCTCCTCAAGACTGGTGTACGAGACTAAGACATTAAAATATAAGACACTAATTGCAAAACACTAAAATTTAAGACACTAAAATGTAAGTCAATAAAATGCAAGACACTAAAATACAAGGCACTTAAATGTAAGGCACTAAAATTCAAGACAGTGAAATCAAAGATACTAAAATGTAAGACACTTAAATACAAGACACTAAAATGCAAGACACTAACTAAATGCAAGACAATAAAATCTGGGACACTAAAATGTAAGACACTAAAATGCAAGACAATAAAATGCTACATGACATAATCTAGGACTCTAAAATGTAAGACACTAAAATGCAAGACAGTAAAATGCTAGACACTAAAATGCAAGACAATAAAATTTAAGACACTAAAAAACAAGACGTTAAAATTTAAGACACTAAAATGTAAGACACTAACATTCAAGACACTAAAATGTAAGACAATAAAATGTAAGACACTAAAATATAAGAAACTAAACTGTAAGACATTAAAATGCCAAACAATAAAATGTAAGACACTAAATTGCAAGACAATGTAATGCAAGACAGTAAATGTAAGACACTAAAATGTAAGACAACAAAATCTAAGACAGTAAAATGTAAGACATTAAAATGCCAGACAATAAAATGTAAGACACTAAAATGCAAGACAATGTAATGCAAGGCACTAAAATGTAAGACTCTAAAATGTAAGACAATAAAATGCAAGAAAATAAAATCTAAGACACTAAAATGTAAGACACTAAAATACAAGAAAATAAAATGCAAGACACTAAAATGTAAGACGCTAAAATGCAAGACAATAAAATGTCAGACAATAAAATGCAAGATACTAAAATCAAAGACATTAAAATGCAAGACACTAAAATGTAAAACACTAAGATGAAAGACCCTAAATGAAAGACACTAAAATGCAAGAGACTGAAATGAAAGACACTTAAATGCAAGACATTGAAATGAAAGACACTAAAATGCAAGACACGTCTTGCGATCTTCCCTAGAAGCATTGCAATCTTTTTCCTCGGTGGGTCTTTCAAGCGGGAAGAAGAGAAGGCTTTTCTTCCTTTCTTTCGTTCCTTCTTCCTTTCTTTCTTTCTCTGTTGAACTCAAACGCTTGCCTGAAGGAACATTAAATATATTTGTCGTGCTGAAAATTATAGGTTCTTTTAACCAATAAATAAATCTTCAGGTGCATATTAATATTATCACAACCATTATTGTTATTATTGAAGGTAATATATGTTTCATTGCATTATTTCTCGCGTTTTTTTCTGTTTGCTGAACGTTTTGTTTTTATTTACTTCATAAAGCAATACGAATAGGATAGAACTCCACTGCACCGTCAGCTTACAATAATTTGCAAAGGAGGGATATGTACACTGTTTATGTTTCAAGGTAAAGTCAAATCTACATTAGTGATAAATGAGGTTCAATATTTGTAAGTATAAAAGACATAGACCTTTCACTGAGTATCGGTTATTAGTAAAGCGCAAATGATATCTTGAATACAGATATTATGAGAGCATAACATAAAGCAAATATCTGAACTCATTGCCTTATCAATCTCACCGTTCTGAGAGGAATGCAGCCTATGGATACAATCGTCGAGAATTCTAAATATTCAGACGGGAAAAGATCCATATCAACAGAAGGGTCTTTGATATCACTTTTCAACAGAACCCTAAGCCACCAAAGAACTCCGGTCTCTGAATTCAACAACTGCCAGGTTTGATTCCCTTTGCAATATTTTTTCTTTAATTCGTGAAGGATGAATGGGACACATGAAAGGATCAAGAAGGATAATGACACCGAGGATGTACAGAAATCCTTCTAGGAGTCTTGTGGATATAAAGGTTATCCGTCAAAGGATTTGTTTCATCTAATTTGGAGGATTATGTAAAGGAATTTCGCAGGTAAATTCTGTTTGAAGATTTACTGTCAGAAAATAATTTTCCCGGATGTATAGATATCCTGTTGACACTTCAGATTATTTCTCCTCTTTCACTTTGACTCCTTTAAGGAATCTGGAGTTTCTCGTGTACCGTAATAGTTACTGAACACTGTAACGTTCTATTATTTCTGATACTTTTTGTCAGTATTCGGGAATCTAATGTTTTTATTTAGGAGCAAGATGTTAGAATAAAAAAAATTGTTTAACGCAAAGCAACAAAAATAACCATTTCAGTGATGGAATACTTTGTGCGTCTCTCTCTCTCTCTCTTATATATATATATATATATATATATATATATATATATATATATATATATATATATATATATATATATATATATATAAATATATATATATATATATATATATATATATATATGTATATATAAACACATATATATATATATATATATATATATATATATATATATATATATATATATATATATATATATATATATATATATATATATATGTATATGTATATATATACTATATATTTATAATGTATATATAAAAACATATATATATATATATATATATATATATATATATATATATATATATATATATATATATATATATATATAAATGTATATAATGAAATATATTATTTTGCTCAAATTACTTGAGATAAAATTTAAATGTATATATATATATATGTGTGTGTGTGTGTGTGTGTGTGTGTTTGGGTGTGTGTGTACGTTTTAAATTTTACCTCAAGTAACTGGAGCAGAATAACACTCCTCCGTGCATTACAGAAGGCCATTTGAAATACCGATAACTTGATCACTTCCGCAAGGGGGCTCCACCTTACCCGTCCATCAACTAAGCAAACACCACCTCCGTCAGGTGATTGAATTATTCAATACCTACCTCCACTTCGTCTTTTCCTACATAATGATATACACAGGTGAGGTTAATTTCAATTAGCGGAAGGAGCTTACCCCTGGTAACTTGGAAATTGACATCAAAGTATTTCTTGGTAGGTACAGTCATCGAAATTTTCCTGAGAGAGAGAGAGAGAGAGAGAGAGAGAGAGAGAGAGAGAGAGAGAGAGAGAGAGAGAGAATTTCTAAGTGGCTGAAATAATCCAAATTTCCCAGAGAAAGAGGGAGAGAGCGAGTCTGTTAGCGGATGTGATAATCCAAATTTTCCTGACACATAGAGAGAGAGAGACAGACAGACAGAAACAGAGAGACAGCGAGACAGAGAGAGAGAGGTGGGTGGGAGAGAGACACTAAAAACTAAAGGTAATAAGTAATTAGTAAGTTATAAAATACAGAGTGAATAGTTTTAGGGAAATAACTGCAGATTGTAAGTTGATTATATTCAAAAGTGTCTGAATTTCCTTCAGATCTGACGATTTACGTATGATGGCATTATCAAATATAGCAGTATTCTTCTAAATTAGAAATGATCCCATGCTAAAAAAAAAAAACTACAAAAAGAAGATACTACAACAAAATCTGAAATCTTTGAACTTTCTGTTTGAGAAAAAAAAATCTAAAAATCTTACTCCTTGTTCGAAAACTTTTTTATATTTTAGGCAATTTATATATATATATATATATATATATATATATATATATATATATATATATATATATATATATATATATTATCACACCGTTATTTACTGTATATACAATCATGAAGCTAAAACTGTCGCTTAATATCAAATTCACGCTACCTCGGGAATATCCCCGATGGGGAATTATCACCGAAGGAGAATTTATAAGTGATAAAAGGACTGCCGAGTCTCGAACCCACGACACAGATACTTATCCAGCTACTCCAGTCGACGTTCTACCCACTGAGCTATCAAGAGAGGCATAAGTTGATGCCGAGTCTGGTGTACTTTATTTACCTGTCGAGAGCCGGGAAATTGTACTTAGCTTCCGCATTAACCCACCTCCACCATGATAGTTGTTTGGTACGTTTGGAACACGCAGCTCTTTTTATGAAACTTATGCCTCTCTTGATAGCTCAGTGGGTAGAACGTCGACTGGAGTCGCTGGATAAGTATCCGTGCCGTGGGTTCGAGACTCGGCAGTACCAGTCCATTTATCACTTATAAATTCCCCTTCGGTGATAATTCCCCATCGGGGATATTCCCGAGGTAGCGTGAATTTGATACTAAGCGACATTTGTAGCTTCATGATTGTATATGAATCACGGTGCGATAAATTTCATAAAAAAGAGCTGTGCGTTCCAAACGTACCAAAGAACTATCATGGTGGAGGTGGATTAATGCCGAAGCTAAATACAATTTCACCACTCTCGACGGGTAAATAAAGCACACCAGACTCGGCATTAACTTATGCCTCTCTTGATAGCTTAGTGGGTAGAATGTCGACTGGAGTCGCTGGATAAGTATCTGTGCCGTGGGTTCAAGACTCGGCAGTGCCAGTCCATTTATCACTTATAAATTCCCCTTCGGTGATAATCCCAAGGTAGCGTGAATTTGATATTAAGCGACATTTGTAGCTTCATTATATATATATATATATATATATATATATATATATATATATATATATATATATATATATATATATATATATAAAAATGCGTGTGTGTGTGTTTATGTGTATTAGTGTATTATTTTCTTTCTTATATTCTATAAGCTTCTGGTATCAAACCAAACAGTGATAACTTTTAAGTTATATATTACTGAATAAAAACTAAATTAATTAAAACTTCTTACAACAAACAATGGAAAGAGATAATTCATCAAAAAAAAGATAATAAAAACAATGTTATCGTCTTTTTCTCCACATTTTCAAATAGTTTTTGAAACCTTAAAATTACGTGATTTCTCTCATTTACCATCAATTTATGAAGGTATTTTTCCAAAGCCTTCCCTCTCCCTGCTTTTAGAAAACACGTTTAGAGAGACATATCTTACAAAAAGGATCATATCACTTTAGGATCAGGATAGGCTCCCTCCAACATCCCAGTAGTGGCAAGAAACCCGCAGGATACTCTGCTTTTTTTTTAGAGAGAGAGATTCCTATCTTTTCCTAAATAAACCCTACTTGGAAGTCAGGATTCCATCCTGTGAGTTCTTCCAATCATCGGATTGTGTTCTCTCTCTCTCTTCTCTCTCTCTCTCTCTCTCTCTCTCTCTCTCTCTCTCTCTCTCTCTCAGGTTATTCTTTATAATGAATGTAAACTTTTGGTGAAGGATTCAACCCGAATATTGCAAGACCCAAGGACTTTTTTTAATATTCTCAGATGACAGCATCCCACATGAATTGTTATATATATATATATATATATATATATATATATATATATATATATATATATATATATATATATATATATATATCACACATACCCCCAAAAATAAGAAACACACATATATTTATATACTGTATTTTTTTCCTGTGGCAATGTAAATGAATATATATGTATATATATATATATATGTATATATATATATATATATATATATATATATATATATATATATATATATATACATATATATATATATATATATATATACATATACACACACACACATATATATATATATATATATATATATATATATATATATATATATATATATATATATAACAATCAGTGTGGGATGCTGTCTCCGAGAATATTAAAAAGAAAGATCCTTTGATCCTGCAATACTCAGTTTCAAAGCTCGTTTTTATCTATAAATCTTTTCTTCTAATGTGCTTACCTTTTCTTATTTATTTTGTCAAAGCTAGATATTTACTATTCATTTTTAGAACACACTATCCTGAATGGCATCAGGACTGTGTTTGTGTATGTGTTCGTGTGTGTGTATTTTGTGTAGTATAGATCATTTACATATTTAGATATTTACGTTTCAAATGTTGGTCATAAGATTCAGGTTTAGAGTCTCATTTAACATTATGTATGTAGTGTATATATATATATATATATATATATATATATATATATATATATATATATATATATATATATATATATATATATATATATATATATATATATATATATATATATATATATGTGTGTGTGTGTGTGTGTGTGTGTGTATATATATATATATATATATATATATATATATATATATATATATATATATATATATATATATATATATATACTACATGCATAACGTTAAATAGGACTTTAAACCGGAATCTTATTACCAACATTTGAAACGTATCTTAACGTAAATGATCTCTAATACACAAAAAATACGCAGATAGACAGTGTTGATGCCCTTCATGATATAGTGTATACTCTAACACTAAATGATAGATATAAAGCATTGAAAATGGATGGGAAAAGGAAAAACCATCAGGCTGAAAAGATTTATGGAAAACACGAGCTTTGCAATTGATAGAAATTGGTCCCACGAGTCTCGTTCTAGAAGCATTTGTATGAAAACAGATCAGTCTCAGTAAGAGGATATAAGACTCTTCGATGAGGAAACATGAGTCTCCACTTGCGTTTCATTCCGCAGGGGCTTGTGCAGTCTGTGCAGCTCATATGGCGCTGAGTAGGCATTACTTAAGGGTGTTTGCAGCGTCCTTTCGGCATCTCAGTTGTAATCACTTTTTGGCCTTTTACTTTATCTCCTTTCCCGCTTCCTTTCTAACTATCGCTTCTTAGTACATTGTTAGGTTTCTCTCCCAGTTCCACCTTTAGATTATTGTATTTCATCCCTTTATTTTTTTAATTTATCTTGATGTCCAACCACACCAAATTCCCCTTTTTAGTTCCTTGAGCGCTGAATTTCCTAGAGTGCTCCAGTGCTTGGTTTGAAAGCCTATTATTATTATTATTATTATTATTATTATTATTATTATTATTATTATTATTATTATTATTATTATTATTATTATTTGGAAGATCAACCCATATTCATATAAAATAAACCCACAGGGGCCATTGACTTGAAAGTCAAGCTTCCAAATAATATGGTGTTCATTTTAAAACGAGTTGCAGGGAATACAGAAAGAAGAAATCAGTAACTGGAAAAAAAGATAAATTTGATAAATTGCTAAATATATTAAAATATAACAAAGTACAAGGTGAATTGTTTTAGGGTAGGAATGCCTTGCATCTTCGCTTGAACGTTTGAGGGTCTAATTGCACAGTATCCTCAGATAAAAAGTAAATAACATATTTTGGGGACTTAGTACTACAAGGAGAAAGAGAATTGCAAACTATTATTGTTTGGTCGTATGGAACTTCAAAAACATGGAGCATGATGTTAAAGTTTGGTGACTGTCTTTGTCTTAGCCGAAAAAATTTAAGATTTTAAAAGAGCATAACATCAGACTAATTACTTTACTTTTTACGTTCCAAGATAAAATAGTATAGAGCAAGAGAGAGAGAGAGAGAGAGAGAGAGAGAGAGAGAGAGAGAGAGAGAGAAGAGAGAGAGAGAGAGG
>NC_089743.1:37043976-37061476 GCF_040412425.1 Macrobrachium rosenbergii
GGCCCCACCCCCTCTTCCTATCGGGGCTGAACTTGGACTTAAACGGCATCAGGGGTTTCACTATTCATCTAAACGACCTTAAAAACTATGGCTTAGACACTAATATCTGTAGTTATAGGTTATTTTTACATGTCACCACCTTCCCACCCCACCTCCTATCGGGACTGAACTTGGACATAAAGGGCATCAGGAGTGTCACTATTCTTCTCAGCAACCTCAAAAACTATGGATTTGACACTAATATCTGTCGTATTTGGCTATTTTTACATGTCACCCCCTTCTCGCCCCCTCTCACCCCCCCCATTGGGGCTGAACTTGGACTTAAAGGGCATCGGGAGTGTCACTATTATTGTCAGGGACTTTGAAAACTATGGATTGGACACTAATATCTGTTGTTTCGGTTATTTTTACGTCACCCCCTTGCCACCCCCTTCCCACCTCCTACTCACTCCCCTTCCTATCAGGGCTGAACTTGGACTTGGAGGGCATCGGGAGTGTCACTGTTAATCTCAGTGACCTGGAAAACTATGGCTTAGACACTAATATCTGTTGTTTTCGGTTATTTTTTACATGTCACCACCTTCCCACCCTCTTACTATCAGGGCTGAACTTGGACTTAAAGGGCATCGGGAGTGTTACTATTCCTCTCAGGAACCTCTAAAACTATGGATTAACACTAATATCTGTCCTTTCGGTTATTTTTACATGTCACCCCCTTCCCACTCCCTTCCCTATCGGGGCTGAACTTGAACTTAAAGGGACATCGAGGGTGTCACTATTCATCTAAGCAACCTTCAAAACTAGGGGTTAGACACTAATATCTGTCGTTTTCTGTAATTTTTACATTTCACCCCCTTTTGGTCACAGTGATGTCTTACCCCAACAGTGTTCTTTCCCAGATGGTAAGTCATTGGTATACCAAGTTTGGTTGAAATTGCTCAATGCATTTCAGAGTGTATATGGAACACACACACACACACACATACATACATCCATTATTATATATATAGATTGGCAAAGTTTTGGCAGATTTTTCTGACATATGTTGTTATAATAATAATAATAATAATAATAATAATAATAATAATCATAATAATAATCACCATCATCATCATTATTATGACAATAAATGAATCATTTCGACAACAAAAATAACACGCATTGCTGCTCGATTCAATTGTTTTAAATCAAATCGTCAAATTTATTTCCTTTCGTTACGAAAAAATAAAATCAGCGTTTGAATAAAAGACCGGAATTCTTGAGCCTTTAACCAGAGAACTCTTTTCGGCTGGAAAGTGCTCCCCCGCCCCCCTTCCCCACAACGCACCTTCACCAGCTCCTTCACCAGTTCCCCTCTCGTCCAGCACACAACCCCGCCCCCAAAAAATGCTTCGGTGGCCGCGCTCAGAAAAAATACGTTTACCAGCCCACCGATTCCCGTTCCTGAATACCTAATCAGGTCCTAAACCAGGTATGAGGACTTAAGAAACAGGGAGTATTCAGGCTTGCGACAAATTGTCTTTCTCCTTGCACGCCTCACTAGGCAGAGGTTTGCAACAGAGGTTTCGGAAAGAGTTGGGTCTGGTGGGCGTTCCGTTCTTGCTAAAGTAGTTTTCGAAAACGAAACTTTGTCATTTATGTAGCGGGTAGAGTACTCATACTTTTAATATGAGCATGACGGATATATATATATATATATATATATATATATATATATATATATATATATATATATATATATATATATATATATATATATATATATATATATATATATATATATATATATATATATATATATATATATATATATATATATATATATATATATATATATATATATATATATATATATAAGTATTCAAAAAACTGCTCACATTTTCCCCAGATTAGACGAATAATAAAAATCCATTGAAAACTATTTTATCCCAAACAATATTGCGTCCACAACAGAAATTCAGATTTTAAAAACCCACAACAATTGTCTGAACAGTGGCACTACATCAATATTTTAATCATTCGGTCGTACCCAGGCAGTGGCACTCAGAGTCAGATTGAACTGGCACTAAATTATAAAACCCTTAATTCAAATGAGGCTTTGGAATGGAGTGCTATAGCATGAGTTGCGGTGGAATTAATGGAATGCTCTCTAATAAAAGGTTAGTAGTTTATACTGAGTAATCGTGCGTCGGTTGTGAATAAAGTGTTGATGGTGATCTGTAATTTGAAATGTATATACTATATATGTATATATACTGTATATACTGTATAAATATATATATATTATATATATATATATATATATATATATATATATATATATATATATGTGTGTGTGTGTGTGTGTGTGTGTTTATATACATATATATAAATACATTCATACCATTCTCTATATAACAGTGACCAAAATAAAAGTATAACATACGCAATAAACTATTCAGACACTTCCAGAAATCCGAGAGGAGAGTGGGAGCAACGTTATTAAAAGTGCAGCGGATAAGGTCTTGTGCCGGATAAACGGGGAAGGTGGAAACTTGTTAAAGAGGAAGTAAACATCGGAATGAAAGGTGGGAATGAATTCCAAGGAATCCGGGAACGAGAGTTCATTTGGCCAACTCTTTGACGGAAGAGAAAAAAATAGGGAATGAAGGGAATATTTGAAATAAATTCTATTCAGTTGGCGCTCTGTTATCTACATAAAGAAAATTAAGTCAGCAAATCAAGTTAATTACTTTATTTCTATTTTAATGTCTCATTTTGGGAAACACATGAGATATTCTAAAGTTGTGTATTATTTTTATTATTTTTTTTTCAAGATTAAGCCAGCCTTGTGCTGGCACGGGCTCTTGCTCCTGGAGTAGCCCTTAATTCATTTTTTTCTTACGTTGAGAGTAATTATAGAAGAAAAGAACACGGGAAAAACAAGAAAGAACAGTGATAGTAATTAGCATTGAATGAAAATATTGTGGAATAAACTGTCATCATTTGTACTTACTTGTTACCTATCTTTTCTGAAACATAACTTTCAAGTTTTTACAAACGACACACAACTACCGTTTTTTGAATTTTACTTTAACGTAATTTTTAATTTACAGTCTATTAATTTTTGGAAACAATGGTTACGTTTCCTTCTCGTCTATATTCATTAATAAAATGTGCAACTTTACACGGTGTGTTATTAGGGACATTAATTGAATTTTATGCGTTTTTATGCGGCTTTTTGAACATTCAACGAATTTACAAATGCTATTCTCTCATTATTTTTAGGGGGCCTTCCTGTCAACAAACCTTACCCCACATGCCATAGCAAAACATTCCGTTACACTCAGGCTACCATAAATTGTGAATAATCACCCGAGCTGTCATATTCAATCTTCACACCTGTCAAAAAAAAAAAAATAACTTTACGAAATTTGCGTAATGGAAAATTCGTATGGGATAAGATAAGCAACCTCTCAGATAACAAAGAAATCATATGTGATATAGATCCCCTTGTGAGTTAGTGCCTTTAATGTACCTCACGTGGTGTACTGTAGGCATTACTAAAGTTCTTCAAGTCTTGGCATCTAATCTCTCAAACATTTGCTTCACAGTACGATTGAGGGTATTCTCCTAGTTAGGCTATACCTTGCACATCATCTTATTTATTTTCTGGATCTCTCTCTCTCTCTCTCTCTCTCTCTCTCTCTCTCTCTCTCTCTCTCTCTCTCTCTCTCTCTCTCTCTCTCTCTCCTGCATAATATCTAGTATGTATTTGTGCCTTTTTCTTAGGGAATACTTTTATCATATCCCTCATTCTGTAAATACTTTACATAATACACTAAGTCATTTACGCTTCATCATTGATTATTATTGATATGATTTTTTATCAGCCAGGTATAACCTTGTAAACGTGAATTTAAATTCTTGAAGTAAATTCCGCTAAATCATTCATCTTCTCTCCCGTCATGATATCACTTGCTACTCATATACAGATAAATACACTCTGCTTTTTTCTCAAACTTCTACCCTGAGGTTGCTTTGCAATTAGAACCTCAAACGTTCAAACCAAGATGCGATGCGTAACGACCCCACAAGAATTCACCTTGTCTTTTCATAATCTATTTATATTTTTGTATATTTATTTGCCCTTTTAATAATTTATCTTTTTAAATCTTTTCGAATAACTGATATATTCTTTCTGTATATCCTATTATCTTCCATAATTCCTTCAGATGAACACTATGTTCTCTAGAGGCTTGGATTTCAAGCCAGAGGCCCCATGTATGGTTGTCACACGTGAATAGGGTGTTTATCTCCTGAATAATAATAATAATAATAATAATAATAATAATAATAATAATAAATAATAATAATAATAATAATAATAATAATAATAATAATAATAATAATAATAATAATAACAGCCTCCATTCGTCTTTCTTTCACGTACCTTCTGCATCTTGGCATCGCACACTCTGAATATCTCTCAAAGCTTCAAAAAGAATCGGGTGACAGACTCACACAGGAAACCAAGAGCATTGTTCGTAAGTGATCAGATTCTACCAGTTCGTAAGTTCTCGTCCGAAAAGCCGAACACAATTTCCCCTTTCACTTTCTTGGTCTTTATGTTCGTTTTGCTGTTTTTCCCATTTCATTGGCATTGCTTTTCCTTTCACGCAAGGTCGATTTATGTATTGACAAGAATCTTAAGTGGATTTCGAATTCTCACTTTGCCTTTCCTTTCTTCTATACAAACAGGACAGTGTTTATATGTTTACACTGTAACTAGGTTCCCCCCCCAAAAAAAAATACACTCAATGATTGTCTATTTATCGTCATTGTTCTTGAGAATATTTATTATGTTTTAGTTTTAGATAAAACAATGCTTCATGATTTAAATGGAATTTTTACAGGCCTCTTCTAAACTGGGAAGGAGTTATTTACTGTTAGCATTTATGTTTTCGATTTAATTATTGACTTGGTAACTGCCTTTCCACTGTAAGGAACATTTTTAACTTTTGTTGTATCATAATTCTTTGATTTAACTCTTCTCCTTCCATTAATCGGTGTTCATTCAAACTAGAATTTTGCTGGAAATTTCGTGAAACTAAAAGTCACAAAATATGCACACTATATGTGAAAGGTGTTGTCCCTCTGTAAGTCTTCAAGCCAATATCTGTTGAATAAAATTCCTTTGTTTAATCTCAAATTCTGGAGGCAATATACCAGTAACTACTGTCATCTAATAATTCCAAAAAAATAATTAATCTACTTAATTAATGCATATGCTATTTTTATCACCAGTTTCATACACATAAAACTACTTTAAACTCTTTGTGTTTACGATGCCAGTACGGGCATAATGCCTACGATTTATCAGTGGCATCTCTCTTGTCCTGAGTTCTGTTCTCAAGATCAGGTGTTCTAATAGACCGGTTTGAATTGTAAGTATATACTTCTATATATATTTCCCCTACACCTATCTTCAATATACAATAAAAACTCAGTTAATTTAGTGGAAAGTTAAAACGAAAGCTGCTGGTCCAGTGGAGCCTCATGTATGTACGCCACAAGGGAAAGACCATTATCACGAGGGTCAAAACTCGGTCAGCATTAAAAATATTTTACTTTTGATTAAACAATAAATTACTTTAATTTGCATGTACTATAATGTGTAAATGTACACCAGATACTTATTCCAGATTTATTATAGACAGAATTAGATTAACACGTTTAGCAACAATGCCAATGTAAGTGTGTAGCTCAGTGTTTCCCAAACTTTTTAGTACGTGACCCCTTACAGCAGTACCAAACCTGTCATGACCCCCACTTAAGCCTTCTAAAATCGTATTATAAGGTAATAATGAAATATGCCAAAATTATGCCAGATACGGCTTGTCATATTAGTCGAAATTTCTTATGCCAAACAGACAAAAAAGTAAAAACAAATAAATTGGCATAATTATGATAAATCTGGCAGCCGTGGTAACTAAATTTACAATGCACTACCGGTCTGCGCATGCACTCTAGCCAGCTTCGAGACTGACTGAAAAGTTTAGCCCCGTTCCGGCAAGCTGAATGGAGTGCATACAGTTGTTAGACCCTCCATGTCCCCCAGTTTGGGAACCCCTGGTTTAGTTAAACCCTTCCTACCGTCTAGTTAAAAAAAGATGGAAGTATCCAAGTGGTAAAAGTGAATTGAAACCTGTTGCCATCTATTTGCCCCGGGAGATTCATAACCAACTGACTTTAGTTTGTTTCAGAAATTACCGGCGACTTGTGTGACGGGGAAGGGGGGGCTGGTCTGAGTTCGATCAGCTTTGCTCAAAACGACGTTTATCGTCGTAATTTCATGATCATAAATGATGTATTTGTGCTATAGTGTATGATCAAATAATAAAACACCTGATTATTATGTATTTTGCATTATAATTTCTCATTCTTAATGCATTATCTCTTCACGTGAACTCGCACATATACCTTGAGGAAACAAAGAAAGATAAAAATAAGTAAAAACTGTGCCGAAGTTTCTTCGGCGCAATTGAGTTTTCTGTACAGCCGCTACAGCTCATAATCAATGCCACCGAAAATAGATCAATCTTTCGGTGGTCTTGCTATAATGCTGTATGAGCCGCGGCCCATGAAACTTTAACCACGGCCCAGAAGTGGCCTATCCTATATCGTCGCCAGAAGCTCGACTATGGCTAACTTTAACCTTAAATAAAATAAAAACTACTGAGGCTAGAGGGCTGCAATTTGATGTTTGATGATTGAAGGGTGGACGATCAACATACCGATTTGCAGCCTTCTGGTCTCACTAGTTTTTAAGCTCTGAGGGTGGACAGAAAAAGGGAGGGCAGAAAAAAAAAAGTACGGACGGACAGACAAAGCCGGCACAATAGTTTTCTTTTCAGAAACTAAAAATTGACAATAGTTTACGAGAACTATGTTAATATTGATCAAAATAATATTAACAAAGAACGAATACAGAAAATGCTTTTATATTTCGCTGCATAATGCTTGGTGGCCATGAAGTCTCCTTAGGCAAATGAAATTCTATAAGAAGAAAATTTGAATTTCATGTGACGAATGACTAACCAAAATATTTTCTTGTTTCGCCTAAAATTATTTTGTGGCTCTTGAATATTTGGATCAAACAATCTATCGACTGTGAATAAGAAAAGAATTAAATGTATCATTCATTTACTACATTCCTAATAAAAACTGGAACAGAGTTGAAACATGGAATAGCAACAATTTATGAAGAGGTAAACTTAATTTCAAGCAGATTTATCATTTAAATTATAAGTTCATATCCCCCTGCAAGCAGCCACATTAAAGCCAATACCAAAATAATTCCTACATCAGAACTGTCCCTCTCTCTCTCTGTATAAGACAAGTTCTGCTATTTTCATATATAAATATTTTGAATGACGCCCCCCTCCTCCCAAATCTCCAGTACCCACATGCGTCTGTCTCTTGTTGCTATCCTGGGTAATTCGTATAGTGTCTCAAATGGAAAGTTTTACTCACTAGAAGTAGGTTTAAAGGAAGCTGAACTTAGACCGCTAATGAGGATGTGTCAAGATTATCATTCTGAAATGATAGCTTGGTATGTTTGTGATTAAACTGAATTATGTCTGTAGATGTTACGGGAGTTCCCTCATGTCCTCCATCTGCTCCATAATGCAACTATCTCATGTATACATAAAACTCCGCCATTTCACTTATGTTGTGAGTTCTCACTTTGCCCTGCCTTGTGACTGTCAACATTCTTCATAACGCTGATTATCTTTTATTATTGCTTTCAGTTGTAGTTCCCATTGGTTCGTATTAGACATCTGGTAACTATAATTTATATATAATTAACATAGACGGTAATTTATTGCCCCGTCTGGACAAAGATATGAATTAGAGAGTACAAATTACTTTAATATTACACAACTTCAAAAAACTGCTTGTAATCAATATAGACGTTAATTTTTTGCCTGGTCAGTA
Source organism: Macrobrachium rosenbergii (assembly GCF_040412425.1). Classification (NCBI taxonomy): domain Eukaryota; kingdom Metazoa; phylum Arthropoda; class Malacostraca; order Decapoda; family Palaemonidae; genus Macrobrachium; species Macrobrachium rosenbergii. The sequence continues at coordinate 37,051,957 of NC_089743.1, forward strand.
GCTAAAGATAAAAATAGAGTATCAACTTTAGAACATTACCTAACTTCGAAAAACTACTTAATATTTTCGACATCCAAAAAGAAAATAAGTATACCTTAGTTTAACCAGACCACTAAGCTGATTAATAGCTCTCCTAGGGGGTGGCCCCAAGGATCAGACTTATTTTACGTGGCTAAGAACCAACTGGTTACCTAGCAACGGGACCTACAGCTTATTGTGGAACCCGAACCACATTATAGCGAGAAATGAATTTCTATCACCAGAAATAAATTCCTCTAATTCTTCATTGGCCGGCCAGAGATTCGAACTCGCGGCCAGCAGAGTGCTAGCTGAGAACGGAACCCACTCGCCCAACGAGGAAGTTAATAGAAAAGAAGACATGAATAAATAGCTCTCAATTTTAGCCAATGGCAGCCTACCTGACAGACCCGTCTTATCTCGCGGGAGATGAAAGAAAAACAGAAGAGGAGAGAATCCAGAGTAAAGGCTTTGGAGATTTCGGGGGAATGACGCAATCGTTCTTCCCGTTGCGTCGGAAACTCAGGCCTCTTTTAGCACTCCGTGGATGGGGACCTATGTTTCTTGTAAGCAGATCAGATGGAAACTTGAAAATATTCAAAGGAGGTGCTATATTTCTTTGGTGCACCTTATTGACTCCTGCCTGCTCCAGAATACGTAAGATGGCATAAAAGTAAACGTTTTGAATTTAGAGTATTTTTCATCATTTAATTTTTTTGTTAAAAAATATTTTGACAAATTATCTTTAATCTCTTAAATTATCATTTATCTTACCAACAAATGTCAAATATCAAAAGTAAAGATCCAGTTATCATAGACACAAGTACAATCGAGAAAAGCATAATTAAATATATGCCAGTGTCCGTATTTTATCATAACTGATGAAATCAATTGTTCCATGTTTTTTTTTTTTTTGTAGAACATTACCGATTATCAGTATGTTGCCCAAGTTCTCCAGTAAAATTCAGACCTGTTATATCGGAGTTGATTATCGTTAGAAATAAGATTATTACCCCTTTGAAAACCATTTTATATTTCCCATTGAATATAGGAGATCCTTTTACCTGTATCCAGTTGATAAAATTTCATTTTTTCTTTGTACTAGGCTGGTTTAGAAAATATGTTTTTATCGTATAATTCTCAGGTTAACTTTATTGTAAATTAACCACAGATATTTTAAATTTTCTCAAACAAAAAGGTCACGCTCATACGGGCTAGGAAAATTTAGTACTTTTTAATTCTGATAGTTTACCAAGATAGAACATTAGAGAGAGAGCGGATGAACACTAATGGCCAATTACTAGACGTTGAACGTGATGGATTTCATAATCCCCGAATGTTATTGAGTGTATTAATTAGAGTCTCACTAATAGCCTGCATCCATTAAGACAGATTGCTCTCCAGATGGTATAGACTGTCCACTTGAGGACAGTTATCATCATTATTATAATTAATCATTTTAACCAGGTCTCCAAATTTACGAGTCTAGACTTTATTGGGCTTCGCACGAAACCGTTACTAATTTGAGTAGCTGAACAGGTCAACGGTTCTTAGAAGGGACACTGCAAAGAATTTAAAGAGATCGCAGTCTCATCTACAGTGCGCCATGCAAGACGCACTGGCAGTAGTAGACACATCATGAACCTGTGGACGAATATATATATATATATATATATATATATATATATATATATATATACATATATATATATATATATATATATATATATATATATATATATATATATATATATATTATATATATCAAACAAACGTTCATATTAACTAAATGATCATAAGACTTCAGACCACCTATAAGCATGCCTACCAACAAGCCAGTAGCGGAAAAAAGGGCAAGCACACATTTGGTGTCGTCACGAACCTCTAACGGACCGATAATGGAAACTCGGGATATTTATGTCGTCCTCGAGGAGACATTTCTAAAGGGGCGGAGAGAAGTATTGCGACTTGAGTTTGTCTTCAAGGTGCAAGAAATCTCTTTCAGAGAGAGTTATTTATGTTGTCTGTGCGGAATTGGTTACGAAAAAAGGGATGGTTCTTTAAGGCGAATATCCCCTACAGGATTTGTACGATATTTTCCTTTTCTGTGTAGATGTGACGGCAGGATGTCCTTATGGGTGTGTAAGGGAGAGCATTCTTTGGATTACAAAGATGTATGGTAATGCTCATGTAATACAGAAGTATTCAGAAAATAGAAGTGATTACATCAGCCTTTGTATGTTAACACTGGCCCAGGAACTGTAATCTTTGCAAACTTTAAATATTCTCAATGAATCCCAGAAAAGCTTATTTTGACAATTAGAGAGTACTGATTACACCCTCATGGGCTTCCGCTGTATTATCAATGGTTCTCATTTCTCTTTCATAGAACGTCTTTGCAAGTCACTTAAGGTCTTTTACGAGATTCATTTCTGGTGTAATGATCTCGATAGTAGTCTGGGAAGTTACAAAACACAAGCACCAGAGTCGTTTGTCTTTCCAAGAATGATGATTTAAATGAAGACTGACTAGCTCTTGCAGAGACAAATGGTTCCTCTGGAGATTTCAATGCGTCCGTCGTGAACGTTATGTGGCTGTATAAGGTCTCTCACAAGCATGCAGGTCATTAGATAAGGATATGATTGAGATCATTATGGAATGAGGAAATTATAGAGGGTACTTTATGAAAATAACAAAAATAGACATGAATTCTTCCGTTACTTTTTTTTAATTTGTATTTATTTACATCTTACACACACACACACACACACACACACACACACACACACACATATATATATATATATATATATATATATATATATATATATATATATATATATATATATATATATATATATATATATATATACTATGAGATAAGAGAGAGAGAGAGAGAGAGAGAGAGAGAGAGAGAGAGAGGACTTGATGTCACACATTAAAAATATGGGGAAGCAATGCCATATACCAGACGCTTTCTCATCTCTCTTGTTCCTCCTCCTTCTCGTTATCATCAGTAACATCTTAGCAACTATAGTATTAGAGATAGTAGTAAAAGAGTTACTAATATACTACTCCCCAACCCCAATTCCTCTCCGGAACCACCAAAAAGTCTTCCTTTATCTGCATTCCAATATTTTTATCTGGATTTTTTTTTTCTCCATGGCATCATTCCCCTGGAACCGGAGATAATTTGACTTCCAGCAAATTTAGCAGATTATTTTTCCCACGGCTGACCCTGAGGTGGGGTGGAGATGGGAGGGGAGCGGAATAGCCTCTTGGTAATGTGGGGAGGAACGGACCTTCCGGTGTGACCAGCTGCGAACAATTTTTTTTTTTATTATTATTCTATTGAGCATTTGTAGCCTCCCATCAAGTTTCAGAGTTTTCTTGGATGTTTCTTTCGTTTTAAGCTTTAGGTTTAGGTTTAAGGGTTTTCATAATAATTCCAGTTCACTCGGAAATAAAAAAAATATATATGAATCCAATCACTTGAAACTTTTAATTTGTAAGGTATTAAAAAGTAGACGAATAATCTAGGGAGATGGAGAACTTACAGATAAATTTCCGGACTAAATATGTTTGAGTAAGGCAGGAAATTTAGATGTTTAAGGAAATTTAAATGTTTAAGAACTGTAGGGAACTGGAAATTAGGTACTCTTTAGTATATGTAGCTTTTTTTTATTTAAAATGTCCTATGCACAATATACTGTACATTATTCTCTAATTACAATATTACGTTTTGGAAATCTCATGTAACAATATTCTTCAAACTGTTTCCATAAACAGTACTTAATCGCCACTATATATAGCTAATGAATCTTTTATGCATTCTGTACTGGAATAGATACGAGCAATTTTACAGATGCTCGAGACTCGGTAGATATTTCTGTTACTTATTTGTCATATACGAATAATATTTTCTTTGTGGAAACTCCTAGGTGATGAGTCCTTATGGCCTACCACGCATAATGCAATGAGGTTTATAAGGATAAACGTATATTTCTATTTTAATAAATAAAAATCGACATTGACTTGTTCTACATACACTACTTAACTACCAATGAAACAAGCTCCCTATTATCAAAATATTTCAGTTTATTTTTAATTGTTTCGTTAAATTACATGAGCGTCTTCACGAGAAGAGATAAAGTATTACGAGGAAATATCTTCAATGCAAATACATTGTAGTTACGTGTTTTATAACTTTATAAATACATTGTAGTTACGTGTTTTATAACTTTATATATTGCTGCATAAATACATTACAGTATTTACGTAAAGCCAAATGAGACCGTAAACGTAAGAACGAGTGAAAAACGAACGAATTGTTAAGGAATGCAAGTTTGGTGGTTCTTGGTATGAGCTGTCTACCGTCCGAGGGCCTAAGAAGCCGGTTGATTATGCTTCTGCCGGGTGACGGCAGGTGGCAGCAGCATGCAGGCCTACATGATTTCGTTTCTCCAGAAGAACCGTTTAGATATACGATTAAATTGGATTATCGCTGGAGTTATGATTATGATTTTGAATGTAATGAATTTTGAATAAAATCTGGAGTAAATGTATACCTTACGCACAAATGAAAGTAATTTAATCTTTAATATGACGTGGGTGGGGTTCCCCTTGAAAGAATGAATACCTGTCATTTTAATTTGCCGCAGATATAGGGACAGTCAATCCAATATTAAGATAAGTGTATTAAAGGATAATATTCTTACAGATCAAACCTCTCTCACATTACGTGTTCTGAAGAACGTTGGACATGCAATATAATGTTTATTAATTTCGGACGTAATAAAAATTTATAAATACCTTTAATCTTAGTCTTCAAACCTTTTTCTTTACCAGAACAGGGAGAGAGAGAGTTTTGGGCATCTTTATATGAAACTAGTAATGAAAATAGTGTACAAATTTATTGCAGAACTAGTGAAAGTTACATCATTTATAGATTCCTGCTGGAAGTGGGATGCCTCTAATCTTTCTCTACGATAAGCTATTGTCCTTGTAAAGATTTTGAAAAATATTGAAACGAATTATGTACCATTTCAATGCAAATTCAGTGTTTATAGGAAACCAATCAACAACTTAACTTATGTCCATTTTTATTCAGGCCATCACGTTAATTATCAAAATATCAATTTTTTCTTCTGTTTTCACGAGCTTTGCGCATTATCAGTCCCCAGTATTTGGATAAAGAAATTGAATACATAAGAAAGATAGGGACAGATTTATGTTATCCTTCACATATACTAGATATTTGTTGTAATAAAGTCCACAAAAAGTTTTATAGTGAAAGTAACATGGGGAAAGAAACCCCTAAGAACATTCTTAGCTTGCCTTATTTTAGTGGTTTTGAAAACATAAAATCATTGTTAAAATCTTTTAATGTCAACCTCGTTTTTCCTATAATAACACACTAAAATGAATGTTAATAAAAAAAATAGCCCTAAAGAAAACAACAACATATAATATATAAAATCCAAGTTTGGACTGCCCCTCTTTTTATTTTGGCCAACCTAGCAAAGATTTAGATGTACGTATTAAGCAACATAGGCATTCGGTCAAAACTGGACAAACATCCAGTGCTATATTCATTCATTTAAGTGAAAACTCTCACAGGATAGATTGGAAAGTTCAGTGACTGCCAGATCAAAAGATTTCTTTTCAAGAAATATTTTGGAGTCCTCTATCATACAGCTTACTTCCAGCTGTAATTTTAACCTTAGCCCTGGCATGTATTATTTGGATCCCTGTATTAGAAAATGTTCAAGAATGACCTAAAAGATAAAATCACTGACTTAATTACAAATTAGTTACATTATATATATTTTCTATGTATTCGTATGTTGAATATAATTTTTCATTTGTAAAAATTTTTCTTGTAAAAATTTTTATTGTTTACAATAAAAAGGGAATTATTTTGTTGTACTAAGATTTTTTGGTGGTCAGTCACCTCCTTGTATAATCTTTTAATTGTCCATCCCTGCTTATGAATGGTTGATCCTAATCCTTTGTAAAACCTCTCAAATATTTAACCCTGTTTTGGCAGTTCTACTAAATCTTCAATTGTTTTGGATTCCAGGTACATATTTTTTCCTTTGTAATCCCCATCTGTCATTTATGTGAGCTTTCTTGGTAAACTTACTTTTATTTTCTCCAGTCTGCTAAGTAAAGGACGACAGTCAAAAGGCCTCAGGGCACTCCTGTGTGTCTCTTTCCTTCGTGGATTTTGTCTTTATTTATATATTCATCACGTTCCATACTTTCGTGATTCAGTTATACATAGATAATATATATGTATGTGTATAGGTATATATATATATATATATATATATATATATATATATATATATATATATATATATATATATATATATATATATATATATCTCGATTAGGGAAAAATGAATTTTGTTGTACAGGAACATAAACAAAACGGGCAGGGTGATTGTAGATAATGCCTTCATAACATGTGCTAACAATATAATGGCAGGCAACAGTAGAAAAGGATTTGAAGACAGCCTATCGAAAAAATTATATACTCTGCAATTCAAAAGAAACAATAAACACGCACAAAAAAAAAAAAAAATGGAAAATGAACACCTGGAAGGAGCGACCAGCAGAGAAAGGCCAAGGTCACGAGGGCGGAGGCATACGGGAGAAGAAGGGTAATAACAGGAACAAGGACTTTAATCCACTCCCCTACATACTGTAGATATAAATACAGGTGGATTACGCGTCCAGTCATTCTACGGATACTTGACAATGAGGACTACTAATCTTGGATAATTTGTAATTATTTTTCAATTAATAACTCTATTAGATACCATCCAGTTTCAATGAGGTCCTGTCAGTAATTGTATTATTATCCATATATATATATATATATATATATATATATATATATATATATATATATATATATATATGTGTGTGTGTGTGTGTGTGTGTGTATATATGTGTATATATATATATTGCATGTGTACAGCATGGCTATAAACAAGCATGTAGACATGGCAATTACAAAACGGAGCTTCCTCTTCCTAACTGAAATTGGAATTGCATACGTATTGCAATGAAGAAGCAAACACATCAGACGTGAGAAGTGTATGATGCAATCACCTGTAGGTGGATGGTGTGTATAGCTAATGGAAAATAGAGCTTAGGCACTTTATGCAAATGAGCGGTTCCTGGCTGTTTACCTAGACTTCCCCGTTAGGATGATGTCATTGTTCTTTCTTAGGAGTCATGATTCAAGATGGTGAAGAATATGACGAATAGTCAGTTAGTTTAGTGAATTTTGGTTTGTCTTCATTTAGGGAATTGGAAAATTCGAAGACCTGCCTGAAAATTCAGACACATGCCCACGCTGATACACGCACATATTATTATGTACGTATATATGTTCTTAGGAGAAAGAGAGAGAGAGAGAGAGAGAGAGACAGAAACGATTGGAGGTGAAGCATTAAACATGCGGAAACAATGTCATGTACCTGAAGCTTTTTTCTCTTTCTTGTTCCTCCACCTTTCCGGTATCACCATTACCATTTGTAGCAATAACGGTATTAACTACAGAAGTAAAAGCGTTATTAATATACCACCTCCCTTCCCCCACCCACCCTAACTCCTCTCTGGAACCACAAAAATGACTTCCTTCATCTGCATTCCAGTATTTTTTCATGTTTTCTTTTCTTTCTCCATGACATCGTTCCCCTGGAAATGGAGGTAATTTGACTTCCAGCAAATTTACCAGATCATTTTTTCCTTGTCAGACCCTGGGAGTTGGGGAAGGGAGAGGGTAGGAATAGGATCTAGGCGTTGGGGCCTGGGGAGACATTCCTGTGTGACCAGCTGCAAACATTTTTGTTTCTTATTCTTGTCAATGTTTGAAGCCTTTAACCCTTTGATTTCGGTTGTAACGTATACGACGCATTTAATAAACTGGCCCGGAACACTGTTGTGTCGTATACCAGCACCGGTAATTTCCTTTTATGTGAAGGACTGATGATTGAAATACTGGCCTCTTTTTCTTGATATGGTAACAGTCTGTCAGTTGCCATACAGTGAATTCATATAAATTCACGTGTTTCCCTAAAATTCATTAGTCTTCATCAAGATGTCACAGGAGGACGGGTCAAGGGTACGACATCCTCGAGTTGACCGCCGGCAGATCGAGAGAAGAGCTCTCGACGAGGATAACTATTTTATAGACCTTCTCGACTCATTTTCTGGATATGAAAATGAATCGGATTTAGAAGGAAATGAAATGGATAATTATGGTCCTGGTACAAGAGACAGTGATGAAATATCAACCGACAGTGAAAATGACGAAAATCTGCCACCTACAAATGAAAGCCAAGGTGTCAAAAGAAGGCGGAGACAGCGAAGTGACCCAGGTGATGAGTGGGAGTGGGCTGCCAGCAATTTCCAGCCCAGAGATTTCATATTTGACAGCAGTGGCAGTGGCATTACGTCGAAATGTAATGTGAATGAAAATTCAAAGGAAGTAGACTATTTTTTTAATTTTTCGACAACGAATTTATGGGGCTGATTGCTGAAGAGACAAACCGTTATCAGAGATTCCTTGTTGATACGCTAGGAGATGCAGTGCCAAAGTATTTGCGAAAATTTGCTCAGGTTACTGTGGAGGAAATGATACGGTTCCTTTGTGTGATTATGATCATGTCGCATATAAGTAAACATCGCATCGTAGATTACTGGACTACGCTTGAGACATTCGAGACAAAAAGAGTGAGAAGGCTGATGGCAAGGGACAGATTTCTTCAAATTCTACGGGTTCTACATTTCGTTGATAATTCACAGGAAACAAGCCCAGATAATAAACTAAAAAAATTAAACCCGTGCTCGACAGTGTGCGTAGAAAATTCCGGAAAAATTTCAACCTTTCCAGGATTTATGCATAGATGAAAGTTTAATGTTATGGAAGGAAGGCTAAGTTTCAAGCAGTACATTCCAGATAAAAGAAGTCGATTTGGAGTGAAAATATTTGAACTTTGTGATGCCAAAACGGATTATATTGTCGATTTTATAATCTATACTGGAAAAGATACAGAGATATTGGTAGATGAGGATCTAGGGGTATCTGGTTCTGTGGTAAAAACATTTATGGCCTCGCATCTCGGAAAACATCACATCCTGTATTTCGATAATTGGTATTGCAGCCCAAAACTGCTCAAGTATTTGGGCGACAACGAAACAGGAGCATGTGGAACAGTCCGGAAAAATAGGAAATTTATGCCTAAATTTCCTGATGTGAACAAATCTGAGATTTCGTCTCAAAACTGCAATGGAATATTAGGTTTAAAATGGCAGGATAACAGGACAGTGTATATGTTATCTTCAGTACATGAAAATATAATGGTAGACTGTGAAAAAAGGTGTCGACCAGGGAATTTGTGCAAAAACCTGCATGCGTTGTTGACTATAATAAGAAAATGCGGATTGTGGACAAGAACGACATGCTTATTAGTTCTGTGAAGTG
>NC_089743.1:37071476-37088976 GCF_040412425.1 Macrobrachium rosenbergii
AATCCATAATTATCAGGAAGACTGTGCCGTCGTTAAATACTCAATCGTCCTCAGTGAAATTGTTTATAGCCTAGTTTGGGCAACTGGTTTTCCTCACTCTGTTTGTACTTATTTATGTTAGTCTTGTTCTTTCTTTCATATAGGTAGGTTGTTTTAAGATTTTAGTGAACTCCTTTTACTCATTATTGACTTGTCTTGGAATGAGGTGTTTTGTTTTAAATATTTTTACTACATAAAGAGTTGTTGCCATTGCATTAATTTGTTATTGATGTTCATAAATTATATTATATTTTATAGCCTTGAAAATGCGACTTGGAATTCGTCATGGAACGTCGGCATTGAAAATAAACTGTAGATGATGAGGATGCCTTTCCCTACTGCTTCCTTCAGATGTATATATATATATATATATATATATATATATATATATATATATATATATATATATATATATATATATATATATATATATTACTAAAAAAGGACCTCATTCAAACTGCATGGTATCTATAGATACCATCCAGTTTGAATGAGGAGTCCTTTTAGTAATTTAGTTAATGCACAGAACAATTGTGTATGTGATAAAGTTAATATATACGTATGTATACATATATGTGTGTGTTAGTGTGTGTATTAACAGATAGTTAGACACAGAGATAGATGCATAGATAGAAAGATATATATATATATATATATATATATATATATATATATATACATATAATATATATATATATATAAATACATATATATATATATATATATATATATATATATATATATATATATATATATATATATATATACATATATATATACATATATACATATATGCATATATATAGTAGGGAGTACGGATAGGAAGAACAGTCAGCTCATCATTGATATATTTATTAATAGGTGCGCTTCAGGATCACCCATATCCCATCTTTTCTGGCTAAAAAAGATACAAAAACACTAATTAAAACTGACAACAGAGCTTACAAAATTAAAATGCTTTAAAGATTGAAAAATGACAATGACAAAACAAGAAATAGATTACCTTCAGTAGTAAAGTCCAGAGGATGAAAACTGAATAAGAGTAAACAAGGTTAGCAAGTAAACAAGAAAGGCCGGGGGCGTGGGGTTACTATAGTACGACCGTTTTAGGAAGAGACTTTGCCCTCTTAAACTGACCATTAACCTTCTGACTTCAAGCTCTCATTGTTTGCGCCTGTTATCAAATGCGTGTACTATAATAGAAAGTTCTGAATGAAGTTTTGTTGTCCCAATTTAAATTTTAGATAAAAAAAAAAAAAAATTCAATATATGAAAATGATAGATGCAAGAAATTTGGAAACCTAGATGTGCTTTCATTTTCAGTTTTGTTTATTTGGATGCTGTACTGAGCAATGTTCTTGAGTTACGTCATCTACTATAGTTTTTTATTACTGTTCCTTTGCTGTTATCGAAGTCATATAATTGTGATATAGTTTTGAGCTTTTGAATTGTTTTCTTTCGTGTATGCCGTGATCCGTCTTTACCTCCTTGCTGTATCAAGGTTGAATTTTCACTGTGCAGCTATAAAATAGCTCATAATAAATATTCTTTAAATATTGTTACACCCATATATATATATATATATATATATATATATATATATATATATGATATAGTTTTGAGCTTTTGAATTGCTTTCTTTCATATATATAATCCGTCTTTACCTCCTTGCTGTCTCAAGGTTGAATTTTCACTGTAAGCTATTTAATAAACATTCTTTAAATATTGTTACACCCTATATATATATATATATATATATATATATATATATATATATATATATATAATATGGTGTAACAATATTTAAAGAATATTTATTATGAGCTATTTTATAACTACAGTGAAAATTCAACATTGATACAGCAAGGAGGTAAAGACTTAAAATGCACTCAAAAAAAGCTCAAAAGCTCAAAACTATATCACAATTATATATATATATATATATATATATATATATATATATATATATATATATATATATATATATATATATATATATATATATATTACACATTTATACAGTATTAGATTTACCTGTGCTTTTAAAGCACTGTCATATGATACTCATCACTGCTGTGGCATTTCTGTTACATGTAGATTTTTAAAGATATTTCTGCCACTTTCTGTCGAAAAAACAGATCTATATTTCAATTTATTTCAATTTCAGTGTTCAACAGGATATCACACAACAAGGGAAAGCAATAAATTTATTTACAATCGAAGTATGAGGAGACATTACTTATGAAGAATCCTCGTCAGAGGATGCTACATCGATAACAAAAGAATCTATATATTTATCAATGCAAACATCTCTTGAAGCGTCATCTCGTTTTATATCTTCGGCATGTCTCATCATTAGCCCAGTTGTCAGAAGATATGGATTCAATTGCTTCTTTGACCAAAGGAAGCAGGTCTGATTTTTAAAATGATTCTTCTTTGCCACGTATGATTTCACCTGCGCCCATATCAGTTCTGTTGCATTATACTGGCAGTGATATGTAGGCAGCCTAACCACTATGTCCATGATCTCTTGCCAGTCTGTCAATCACGTAATCATTTTCTTTACATGAATGTCTTTGCAACTTTACTAATTTTTTTATTAGCCAGTCTTTAACTTCATCCTTTTTGGCAGACATTGTCGGAGGTTTATTAATTCGAACTGAATGATAAGAAGCGTTATCCAACACTATGATGGCAGATGGCCCTATATTGGGGAAGAAGCTGGGTTTTAAACCATTTTTCAAACACTGCAGAATTCATCTGAATTTCTAGATTGCGTATCCCTTGTCAGCTGGGTGCTTGATCATTGATAAAAATATTACCCAGAAATGTGGTTAATATTGCAACCAATATTGTGATTGTGTCTACTTACTCTCAATGTTATTGATGTACAATTAGAAGGAATAAATCATAGGTAAAAATTTTTATTCTGTCACGCCTCTCTCTCTCTCTCTCTCTCTCTCTCTCTCTCTCTCTCTCTTCTTTCTCTCTCTCTCTTTTTTTTTTTGCCCAGCTAGTGGAATAGTAAGCGGAACCATAAAAATTATGAACATTCTTTATGATTAGTTTTCTGACGAATATACAAATAATTTTTAACTATAATACACAACTGTGATGTAGCTGTCCTTTACGGATTCAAACAGAATTAGAGAAATGACAAAAAAAAAAAGAAGACTGTCATCCTCAATCAGTGCAGTGCTTATACCTCTGGCAACACTAAACCCCGATATATAGTACTTATCCTATGTTTATTTATTTGTGTTGTTACATTAATTACATAATATCTATATCACGGATCGCTACTATCACAATATTATCATATAAATAAAACAGGTTAATTTGCAGCAAAACAACAAATACAAACGCTATTACAATGATTGTTTACGATTTCGTGCGTCTGGTAGCATGCTACGGGTGACTACCGTCTGAAAACCCTCCGGATTGTGGTAAGTGTGAGGTCTCATCTCGGCCGTAATCAAAGGGTTAATCAGATTTGAAGTGTTCTTCAATATTTCTCTCGTTTTAGGTTTTAGGTTTAAGGGTTTAGGTTTAAGAATTGACTGACTAAAAGTAGTCGATGTATGACTAAACACAAGCATAATATATATATATATATATATATATATATATATATATATATATATATATATATATATATATATATATATATATATATATATATATATATATATATCATGCTTAAGTGCCATAAAAATACTATCAAATTCAGATTTATAACCTACGAGGTACCCTTTCTTTCCAAACCAGCTCACGCTTAAAAATATTAATTTAATAACTTGTACGTACTTTCTCTGTATGTCTGTCTGCCTCTCTGTCACTCTGTTTATGCCTGTTGTGATAAACATCCTAAAAATAAAAATTATTGACGTTATCAGAACATGTCTTGGTGAGATTGTGAAATCAATATTTAGATAATTAATAGGCTGCCTCTAACATATATATACACGCCATGATTAGTACCATAAAAATACCACTTCATTTAAATATATATAAACCTTCTAATTGTCCTTCCTTCTCAAATCAGCTCGTGGGTAAAGATGTCAGGTTCTATATCACGCTCTCTCTCTCTCTCTCTCTCTCTCTCTCTCTCTCTCTCTCTCTCTCTCTCTCTCTCCGGCCTGTGTTATGGTAAACATCTTGAAAATAATGATTATTAATGTTATCTGTACAGGTCTGGTTTGGATTAGGAAATTAATATTGAAATGTTAACAGACAACCAAAAAGGATTCAACGTATCCTAGGCGTCCTAAAGTATCAACGGAAAGCTCCCTGTCGGAATCCTTAATGAGCTGTTTATTACACTTCTTCTTCTTTAAGGATTCGTTCGAATCTCGGTTCAGTCAATTAAATCTTTCTTTTTTTATTAGTCTTAGCGATCCCTGTGTCAGAAAGACGAGATGTACCGCGTTTTATCGCTTTCCAAAAGGTCCTGTTTGTGAGCCTTCAATGTCAACGATGTTTTGATACGTGCAAAGTTGAATAGCTTAAAACTTCGAGGACTTAGTCAATAATAATAATAATAATAATAATAATAATAATAATAATAATAATAATAATAATATGGCAAGTGAGGAAACAAGCCACTAGTTACAAGCTGAAATTCAATACAGAGAAATCAGCGATTTTCTCCAATTAACTAACAGTTTCTCTCTCTCTCTCTCTCTCTCTCTCTCTCTCTCTCTCTCTCTCTCTCTCTCTCTATAAAAACAAACAAACAAACAGCAAGATTTATCTGCCATGAAAATCACTGCTCTTCTCTCTCTCTCTCTCTCTCTCTCTCTCTGGACAGGTCGTCGCCTCTCAAAGTCATCAAGCTCCACATATTGTGAACTACATGGACTTCTAGATGCAGTTACTTTGATCACACAAACAAGAAACAACGGATTGATCATCTGCGACTCGCAGTCAGCACTCCAAGCCCTCTCATCACATAAACCAGCTTACCAAGGCCTGGTTACACAAATACTTAGAAAACTAGACACAGCCAATATGAGCTCACTGGTAGTACACTTCCTGTGGATTCCCTCCCACGTGGGGCTTCTGGCTAACAGCACTGTTGACCGTCTCGCGAAGGCTGCCTGCCAACTGGATCCTCCAGATGCCGATGCACCCACTCCATCTCTCCTGTGCTGCAAGAAGATGGTATACCAGGCTGCCTGCTCACCCACCCTTCGTCGTAGTAATGCAGAGAGGGCCACCAGTGTATCAATACAACACTATGACCACTTCCTTCCTCACCAACACAAGTATCGCCGCAATGGACTCATGGTTCGTCGAAATAACGTTGTGTGTGCCGTCTTCGGCTGGGTTGGCGCCCAGTTTGGCAGGTGGCTGGGCAAGATGGGGCTCCTCAATTTTCTTCCTGTAGGTTGGTTAATTATCTGTGACGCGCCCAACGCCAACACCCCTAGAACACTATTGCCTGGAATGTCCACTTGTTACCAATTTATTACCACAAATATTCACAGTAGTTGATGTATGTAAGCAATTGTTAACAGACTATAATTTTTGCTTGATGAAATTCTCATGCGCCATCCTCACTTTGGTGGTCACTGAACAGGTATTTCCTTTCATCAAATAGACTGTGTGTGATATTAACTAGAGCTAGGCCATTGTTGTACTCCATATGAATTCTATTGTATACGTTAATTTCCATATAGATGTAATTACTAATATTGTCACCATGTACTTAAATGTCTGACGCCAATGTGCGCAATAAATTGATTAAAACAAAAAAAAAAAAAAAAAACAATCTCTCTCTCTCTCTCTCTCTCTCTCTCTCTCTCTCTCTCTCTCTCTCTCTCTCCCACACAACAAGATTTATCTAATAAGGCGATTATATTCCTTCTCCTCGCAGGTCACGTATCGATGGCGAAGTCAGTCATAAAATGAGGAAATGAACAGGCCGGGGAAGGACTAAAGATTTCATTCCCAGCCGAAGTAAAGAGAGAGCCTAAAACGCCCCGTCTTGGATTCTTTATGGGCTGCTTATTGCTCCCCCTCAGTTCCCTCGAACGCCGCTCTGGTAACCTCGTTTCTTTCACTTCTTTCTTCACCTTTCTACTCAGGGGTAGTGATGAAGTTAAGTATACCTTAATTTAACCAGACCGCTGAGCTGATTAACAGCTCTGCTAGGGCTGGCCCGAAGGATTAGTCTTATTTTACGTGGCTAAGAACCAATTGGTTACCTAGCAACGGGACACACAGCTTATTGTGGAATCCGAACCACATTATAACTAGAAATGAATTTCTATCACCAGAAATAAATTCCTCTAATTCTTCATTGGCCGGTCGGAGATTGAACGCGGGACCAGCAGAGTGCTAGCTGAGAACGATACCCACCCATCCAATGAAGAACTGGGGCAGTGATGAAAGTGCACCTCACGTGGTGTCCTGTAGGCGTTACTGAAATAAATTCCTCTAATTCTTCATTGGCCGGTCGGAGAATCGAATGCGGGACCAGCAGAGTGCTAGCTGAGAACGATACCCACGCTTCCAATGAGGAACTGGGGTAGAGATGAAAGTGCACCTCACGTGGTGTCCTGTAGGCGTTACAGAAATAAAATTCCTCTAATTCTTCATTGGCCGGTCGGAGAATCGACTGAAGGGACCAGCAGAGTGCTAGCTGAGAACGATACCCCCCCGTCTAATGAGGAACTGGGGTAGTGATGAAAGTGCACCTCACGTGGTGTCCTGTAGGCGTTACTTAAAGGGTATTTGCAGCATCCATTCTGCCCTTAGCTGCAACCACTTTGTAGCCTTTAACTCCGTTCCAGCTTCCTTTCTTCAGTCTTGCTGTTGGTGCGGACTCCGCTGTAGTCTTTACCCAAAACACATAATCTGTTTACTCCTCTTCTTCCATGAACGATTTTAATCATCTTTGTCTCTGCAAGATCAGTGGGAGACTTTTTATCTCTTTGTAAACGAGTCTGTTTATAGGTACAACATTCTGGTGTATAATGACTTCTCAAGGAGTTTTATCGCTCTCTCTCTCTCTCTCTCTCTCTCTCTCTCTCTCTCTCTCTCTCTCTCTCTCTCTCTCTCTCTCTCTCTAGCGTCGTCTCAGAACCGCGAGTGAGATATGCAGTTCATTACCAGGAAGCATGAAACGATTCTTGCCATTTTAATTATGACGAAGTTTTTGAGGTGATAGTTAGAGGAGACGGGTTAATGGGTTTCTCCTCCTCTCATTTCCTCATCAACCAACTTTCTTTCCAACTTTCTGTCGAAAGTTCGTTCTATTTCCTTCTTCGGGAGGTTTTATGAGGTTTATCGCAGAGCAGAGGTTTACGGTGTAAGTTCCCCAGGAATGGATTATAACTCACATAATCGTCTAAACAGACATTATTTACGAAATTTGGGTTAGGCCTAGCACTTGGACACTTTCGGCCATTCAGCACTTCTGAAGACAGTGAAGAGAGGAAGTTAGAGCAGTTGGACAGCAAGATAAAAGGACCCAGAAAATAATGAGATGAAGTACAAGGATCTAAATAAATTAGAGCTAAAGAAGGCGGACAGTAAGATTGAAGAAAGGAATCGGCACTAGAGGAAAAGAGGCTAAAAAGTGGGTGCAACCAGGGGTCGAAGGGACACTGCAAACACCCTTTAGTAAAACCTACAGTGCACCACGTGAGGCTTAGTGAAGGCACTGCCCTCATACGGGATCTAGAATGAAATGTATTTTTTCACAATTCGTATTCTTTTCGTGAATATTTTTTTCGCTTGGTGAACCATCGATTTGGAAATGTATTCAAATTAGTCTCCCTCTTGTTTGTTAACATTTCTTCAGCTTTCTGTTTACCTCTTCCCCTAATGGAAGATATCATTAATTCTTTGGTATTATTTTTATTTGATTTTTCAGAATCTAATGGTGGTTCTTATATTGGTAGATTCTCTCACTGTCAAATTGCACCTGAAAATACAATGTTACTCTCTCTCTCTCTCTCTCTCTCTCTCTCTCTCTCTCTCTCTCTCTCTCTCTCTCTCTCTCTTTACTTTTCTTTACTTTCTTCCTCTTTATCTCTGTATCTTTTTGCTACAAGGTTAACGGAATTGACAAGACTGGAAACAGTACAGACTGTTTAAGACGGATAAAAGATGTTTTGGATATGCCAAGTTAAAAGTGCTTAATCCCTCTTGTTACCGTCTAAAGTCACACATGAGCGTGTTTGTACGCGCACGTGTGCGTAAGTGTGTTTTTATGAATAATGTGCAATAGCTGAAATGTATAATTAAGTTCGTCTATGATTTTTTTTTCAGACGGGAAAAATTACGCTGCTTATCATATCCGATTTATTTTATAAACGTAATAAAGTCTCAGCATTTTTTCAATATTTAAAAACGACTCCGTTTATTATACTTGCACTGTTTGTAAACGAAATTTGAAGTGTTGAATAAAGTGAACGTGTTCCAAACCCCTTCACTATAATTTCAAACAAAAATTTTTTATGAATTTCGTAAAATCCACGACTCCAAAAGAGACATCGAGATGAAACACTTAGTGCACGTTTATGGTAAATAACATCTCTATAGCATTTCTCATAACTCCTTTTATATCCTACCTTTATATCCTCCTTTTATATCTTACCTTTTAAATTACACATCTATATCCTCCTTTTATATCCTACCTTTATATCCTCTTGAATATCCTCATTTTATATACCTTTATATCCTCTTTAATATCCTGCTTTTATATCCTCATTTTATATAATACCTTTATATCCTCATTTTATACCCTACCTTTATATCCTACCTTTACATTCCCCGTTATATCCTACTTTTATATCCTTCCTTTTAAATCCTCCTTTTATGTCGTACTTTTACATCCTCATCTTATATCCTACTTTTATATCCTCAGTTTATACCCTACCTTTATATCCTCTTTTTATCCTCCTTTTATATCCTACTTTTATATGTTCCCACAAGGACGTGAGGTGGCAAGTCCCACTGTCATTACTGAGCTATAAACTCAGGCGTTGAAGATAAGTCCTTCATGTTAATGGGTTAGACGAAACTCAGATATATTCGTTTATAGTGGTAAGAACGATGTGACTTTTTTTATCTTCTTCCTTTTGACCTTATCATGTATAGATGTATATGGCAAGGCGTATGTATGGTAATCTACTAAGGTATGGTTTCAATTTATTTATTTATGTATTTATTTATTTATTTACTATCTTGTAGGATTCTTGGACGTTAAATTTAGCCACCGTTACAATATACGATTAATACATTTGCTTTATAGGTTACCTCTCCTTCATTATGTTTTTATTTATTGTCTATTTGATTTACAACATTTAATGAGTAATATTCACATTATGTTAATAATTGCGCTCTATGCATTCTGCCACTGAAACAAATACTCAGGAGAATCGGTAAATATTTCTGTTCCTTATTTGCCATGAACAAATGATATTTACCTGTTTTTTTTTTTATATTCATATCAGACATTTCGTAATGACATCCCAAGCATTATGTTACATAGTACAGAATCATTATATATTAATCTATTATGATTTTTGATGTAGTTCTACTTAGCACTACTTAACTACAAACAAAACAAGCTCCCTATTTTCAAAATATTTCGATTTATCTTGTAATGCTCGGTTAAAATTTAAGAGCATCTTCAAGTGAAGAGATAACGCATTAAGGGTAAGCAGTTTTAAAGCAAATACATTCTAGTTAGTTATTTTATCATTCCATCACACAACACTGCATAAATAAACCATTTAAGTAAAGGTAAATGAGAAGATAAGCGTTGGAATGAGCGAAAAACGAACGAATTGTTAAGGAAAACAAGTCCGGCTGTTTCTAGTATTGGTTATTAACCGTCCAAGGGGCCTAAGAAGCCGGTTGACAATGCTTCGCCAGGGTGACGGCAGATGGCAGCAGCTTGCAGGCCCATATGATTCCTTTACAACAGCAGGAGAAGCATTTATACTGTATACACGTATATGATTGAATTGGCAATATCGGTAGATTTATCAATCCAATTCTGCTTATAATGAACCTTGCATAAATTTCTGAAGTAAATGTACACCTTATTTGCAAATTAAAGTTATTTATCTTAATATGACGTAGGTGAGGTTTCCATTGAGAGATCACGTCTTTTAATTTGCCACAGATAAATTGACCGTCAATCAAATATTACGATAGGCGTAACCAAGGGATAAATACATAAGTAACTAATTATAGATAAAACGGGTTTCTCATAACACGTAAACTTAGGAACTTTGGATAAGTGATATACTGTTTATTCATTTCGAATGTAATACAAGTTTATAAATGCCTTTAAACGTGGTCTCCAAACCTTCATTTTTACCCGAACAGAGAGAGAGAGAGGAGAGAGTATTTTTATGGGAAAACTAGCGATGAAAATTGTATGCAAATTTATCAGGATTAGTTAGAGCCTACTTGATCAAGCAATTACAGTTGTTATCTGAGCTTTACCACCGGATCGAGAGAGAGTAAGTACATGGATGACTTTCATTTGAACGCTTATAACTTAATAATAATAATAAAAAGAGATACACCTGGAATTCAGGTGATAACAACAGACAGCGGGAAAATTTGTCTTACACCATTTCTAGAGCTGCTGAAGGAACTCCAAACCTATTTTCGTTTTCATCAATAAGAATATATTCTAAGATTTCTTGCATAATGGATTTTTGACGTTCTGTTGATGGGAATTTTGTGTAAGTTCATAAAGAGTTTAATGCTATGGACGTTTCTGAGCATGAGGTTTTAATCCTTATTGATTTAAGAAACTACCGGTACGTACCATGTACCTATTGTTATATGGGTCTAATTTCACTCAATCGAACTTACGTTAAAACCTTTTTAAGTTACTTATTCCAATCTGTGAGATTATTAGATTATTATTTGAAAATTAACAGCTGTTTTTAGTCGTTTTCAACACGAAACTGTGAAAAACTTGCAAATATTTCAATGAAATAAAAAATGGCAGAAATTATAACGAAATAGTCTTCCTTTAATAACAAGATAGAAAACAAAACCTTCAGAAAAGCGTTTTGATACTGCAGTCTCAGAACTATATATATATATATATATATATCTGCTCTAAGCAAAGGAAATCTAGTCTTCTCTCTCTCTCTCTCTCTCTCTCTCTCTCTCTCTCTCTCTCTCTCTCTCTCTCTCTCTCTCTCTCTCTCTCTCTCTCTCTCTCTCACCGACTGGACAAATTAATGGAAATAAAGTGAAATGATAAACGGTTACTATTTCGATATTGCATTCTCAAAACTTTCAAGACAAGCTCTTCCCTTCTCTCTCTCTCTCTCTCTCTCTCTCTCTCTCTCTCTCTCTCTCTCTCTTCTTCTCAGAATGGCGAGTGAAATAAGATGTTCATTGCCTCGAAGCATGAAACGATTCTCGCCATTTTAATCATGATGAAGTTTTTGAGAGATGATCAGAGAGAAGGTTAATGGGTTTCTCCTCCTGTCTCATTTCCTCATCAACCAACTTTCTTTCCTCAACTTTCTCTCGTAAGTTCGTTTTTTTCCTTCTTCGGGAGGTTTTATGAGGTTTATCGCACAGCAGAGGTTTACGGTTTACAGTTTAAGCTCCCCAGCAATGGATTATACCGCAAATAATCGTCTGGGATGAAATTATTCTTGAAATTTGTGTTAGGCCTGGTACTGGGACAGTTTCGGCCATTCAGCGCTTCTGAAGAGAGAGTTAGAGTGGTTGGACAGCAAAATAAAAAGACCCAGAAAATAATGGAAGATGAAGAACAAGGATCTAAAAAGTAAGAGCTAAAGAAGGTGGACAGCAAGATTGAAGGTAGGAAGCGAGAATGAGGTAAATTGAAATCTAGAAAAGTGAGTGCAGCCAGTGGCCGAAAATTCGTATTCTTATTGTCAGCATTTTTTCACTCAATTAAGCAACGATTTGGAAGCATATACAAATTAGTGTCCCTCTTGTTGTTAATTTTTCTTCAGATTGCTGTTTACTTTGTCCCCTATCAGAGGAAATCATTATTTCTTTAGGATTTTAATTAATTCTTCAGAATCTAATGGTGATTCTTTTTCAAATTGCACCTGAAAATACTGGATACTCTATTAGTAACCTCTCTCTCTCTCTCTCTCTCTCTCTCTCTCGTTAGCTCTGAATTTTTGACAGAAATTAAGGAAAGCGAAATAAAGACCGTCTTTCCCCCCTTGCATCAAGACCTTCTCTTTATAAGACGCCTAATTTAATTGAATACTAAACTCCATTTTTCTGGGAAATGACGCTCGGATGCTGGAGAGTTTTCCCTTTGTCTAATAAGTTCTTCCATAAAGAACCAATTTACATATCGTTCAGCATTTGAATCATCGTTATCACTGATTTGCATATTCATATAAAAGACTATTTTTTTATTGCTTTCTTTACTTTTTTCTTGACTTTCTCCATCTTTATCTCAGTCTGTCTCTTTTTGCTACAAGGTTGACAGAATTGACAGAGATGAAATACAGTCTAGACTGTTAGAGACAGATAAAAGATAATTCGGATATGCCATAGTAGAAGTCCTTAGTTCTTTATGTTACCGTGTAAACAAACGCTCAGGCGTGTGTGTTTATGCGTGTATGTGAGTGTGTTTTGGAATATCGTACAATAGTTGAAATGTATAATTATATGCGCTGTTCATTATACCTGATTTATTTTCTAAACGTAATAATGTCTATGATTTTTTAAATAATAAAAAAAGACTGTTCATTACACTTGCATTGTTCATAAACGCAATCTAAAGTGATGAATAAAGAGTAAACGTGTTTCAAAGCCATTTACTATAATTTCAATAACACTTTTATGAATTTGTTTAAAATTCACAACTCCAAAAGAGACATCGAGATGAAACACTTAGTACACATTTATGGTAAATCATATATCTATAGCTTTTATACTCTCGTTTTATATTCTCCTTTTATACTCTACCTTTATATCCTCCCTTTATATCCTCCTTTTATATCATCAATTTATATCCCACCTTATATCCTTGTTTTATATCCAACTTCTATATCTTCCTTTTTATCATCTACTTTGTATTCTCTTTTTATAACGTACCTTTAATATCCTCCATTTATATTCTCCTTGTATATCCTCCTTTTACATCCTACCTTTAAATCCCCCTTTTATATACTGTGTTTTATATCCTCCTTTTATATCCTCATTTTATATCCTACCTTATATTTTCCTTTTATATCCGACTGTTATATCCTCCTTTTTATATCCTACTTTTGTATCCTCCTTTTAGATCCTACCTTTAGTATCCTCCCTTTATATCCTCGTTTTATATCTTGCTGTTATATCGTACCTTTATATCCTTTTTCATCATCCTAATATATCCTACTTTTATATCCTTCCACGAGGCATTATGGTGGCAAGTCACCCTGGCATTACTGAGCTATAAAACCTGGCTTTGAAGATATATCCTTCATGGTAATCAGTTGGACGAGCCCTCATATATATATATATATATATATATATATATATATATATATATATATATATATATATATATATATATATATTATATATATACATATATGTATACATATATATATGCATATATATATATATATATATATATATATATATATATATATATATATATATATATATATATATATATATATATATTCGTTTATAGTCGTAAGACCGATGTCTTTTTCTCTTTTTTGACTTTATTGCGTATAGCCGTGTATGGTAAGGCGAAATTTATATGCATGGTAATCCACCCTCGAATGGTTTAAATTTATTTATTTATTTATTTGCAGGTGCTATAGGATTCATAAACGTTAAATCAACCACCGTTGCAATAAATAATTAAGGTATTTGCTTCCCTGTTTTACTTTTCCTTCATCCTGTCTTTATTTATTGTCATTTTGATTTACAATATTTAATGTACAAAAATCACATTAATGTTAATAATTACGCTCTATGAATTCTGCCACTGAAATGGATAAGCACAATTTTACAAATACTCAGGAGAATCGGTAAATATTTCAGTTCCTTATTTGCCATGAACGAATTATTTGTACTTAGTTTTTTTTATAATATTATCAGACATATTAATGGCATCCTAACCATTATGTTACGAACTACAGAATCATAACAGCATATAATAATATATTATCATTTTTAATGTAATTCTACTTTCCGCTACTTAACTACCAACAAAACAAGCTCCCTATTTTAAAAATATTTCGATTTCTCTTTTATTGTTTAGTTAAACTGTAAGAGCATCTTCATTTGAAGAGATAGCGTATTAATGGTTAGCAATTTTAATGCAAATACCTTCTAGTTAGGTGTCTTATCATTCTATCATACAACACTGCATAAATAAACCATTTAAGAAAAGGTAAATGATACAATAAACGTAGGGACGAGTGAAAAACGAACGAATTGTTAAGGAAAACAAGTCCGGCAGTTTCTGGTATGAGCTGTCAACAGTTCAAGGGGCCTAATCAGAAGCCGGTTGATTATACTTCTCCCGGGTGATGACAGATGGCAGCAGCTTGCAGGCTCATATGTTTCATTTCAAAACCAGGGACAAAGCTTGTGTATATATGTATGTATGTATGTATATACGATTAAATTGGCATTATTGCTGGATTCATTTGCTTAATTCTGTCTATAATAAATCTTGAATAAATACCTGGAATAAATGTACATGTTACGTACAAATTAAGGAAATTTACTCTTTAATATGACGTATGTGGGGTTCCCACTGTGAGCATAACCTCTCGTTTTAATTTGACATGATACATCATTTAAGTATCAAGGTAGGTTGATGAGAGGGATATACGCAGAAGTAACTACTTGCAGATACAACCAGACTCATAAGACGTGTTCTTGAGAATTTTGATTTGCGATACAGTGATTATGAGCGTTTTGTGGATTTTATAAATGAAATTAGTGATGAAAATAGTATATAAATGTACTTCAGGTTAGTGAGAGCCTATTTAATCATGCAATTACAATCGTTACCCAAACATTATCACCGGATCGAGATAGTACAAATATGTCTTTTACTCGAACGCTTGAGGCTTAATAATCAAAATAAAGCGTACACGTGAAATTCAGGAGACGTTAGCAGCAGAGAGCAGGAATGAATTTGCTTTCGCTTCAATATTTGGATATCAGAAGATTCCACAGCTGCAGTAGACAAACTATTCCACATTTTAGTTGTAGCCAAGATAAAACTCCTAGGAAAGTACTACTAGAGTTGATAGTAGAAAACACTCATGACTTAAATGCATGTTTATATCTATATATATTTATAAACAGGAAACCATAAACTTTTTTTGCAGTTGCAAATTCTAAACCGGAAATTGAAGGAACATTTTGGAGAGAACGATTAATTTCTGCTAAGAGAATAATTAAGTTTCCTTAGATGCGTCCTCGGGGAACTGCTTAACACCAGATGAAGGAATTCAGTGCTCGGTAAACGAACCTCGAATATTGCAGTCTCAGGGAGTCTGCAATTAGGGAATCTTAGGGTTATGATGGAACGTTTTGATCCATCATATATAAAATATATATATATATATATATATATATATATATATATATATATATATATATATATATATATATATATATATATATGTATACACACAACACACACACACACACACACACACACACACATATATATATATATATATATATATATATATATATATATATATATATATATATAATATAAAAACATATACATATATATATATGTATATACTGTATATCCATACATACATACATATATATATATAAATATTTATATATATATATATACATATATATATATATATATATATATATTTATATGTACGACTTTACATTATACTTGCTTTGTTTATAAACACAATCTAAAGTGTTGAATAAAGAGTAAACGTGTTCCAAATCCATCTACTATAATTTCTGTACAACAACTTTCTTGAATTTGATTAAAATTCACAACTCCAAAAAGAGACACCGTTTATGGTAAACAACAGGTCTTTGGCATTCCCATAACTCCCTTTACATGCACCTTTTATACCCTACTTATATATCCTCACGCAAGGAAATGATATGGTAAGCCATGCTTGCATTACTGAGCTATAAACCCTGGCGTTGAAGATATATCCTTTGTGTTAATGGGTTGGACGAACCCTCACGCATATACCGTATATATATATATATATATATATATATATATATATATATATATATATGAATGGATTTTATCACATCACCTTGATTCATATACAAGCATTAAGCTACAAATGTCCTTTAATATCAATTCGCTCTACCTTGGATATAATATATGTTTACCAAGGGGAATATTTTAGTCAATAATTAGTTCGTCGTCTCGTGAGTGGTTCGAGCCCATGAGACGACGAGCTTGTATCAACTAAAAAATCCTTTTCGGGTAACATGTATGAAAATATATCATTTCCGAGGTAGAGCTAATTAGATGTTAAAGGACATTTAGGAACAATATTATATATATATATATATATATATATATATATATATATATATATATATATATATATATATATATATATATATATATATTAGTTTATAGTCATAAGAGCGATGTCTTTTTCTCTCTTTTTGGCTTTATCATGCATAGATGGTTATGGTAAGGCATTGCTTATATAAATGAGAGTCCACTTATATATGGTTTTGATTTGTTTATTTGTTTATTTATTTATAAATTTTGTTGGAGCTATAGCATTCTTAGACATTAAATTTAACCGCCAGTACAATAAACGACTAGTATATTTGGTTATCTGTGTTACCTCTCCTTCATTCTGTTTTTATTTATTTTTTTATTTCAAATCTTTAATATACAACATTTACTTTATTTTAATTTTACTATATAACTGTCAACAAAATTGCTAGCTATCACTACGTTTTATTTTCATACATTTTAATAGTATTGATGTTGTCTGGGTTATATTTTTTATCGTGTTTTAAAATGTCAAATGTGCACTATATATTACTCTACTATTACAAAACCACATTCAAATTCTCCTGTAACAATGTTCCTCAAATTTTTTTCACATTCATCACTTAGATCCTGTTTAGGATATAAATGGTTTTTCTTTTAATTTTGCAAATGTTCAGCAAACATCATTTATATTATATTTAATAACAATTTTCATTGGTTAGGAATCACACACAATACTTAATCATTAACGACAAAAGTTTTTGACGTTATATTATCAACGTATTTTTAGTAAAAAGTCTAGTGACTTTATTTCCTAAATTTTCACACATTGTCCATTATGTTTTTGACATTCTACGTCTTCTACAATGATAATCGTTCGAATTCTCTCTGAAAAAAAAAAAAACATGGGTCCAGTCAATTGAAACTTTCAATTTCTATGGAATTAACAAGTAGACGAATAATCTGAAGAGCTGGAGAATTTAAAGATAAGTATGTGAACTT
>NC_089743.1:37093976-37116476 GCF_040412425.1 Macrobrachium rosenbergii
GAGTTTCATTGAACCATAAATGAAAAATTCCTATATTAATGTTCGCTATGTAAGGTAACATAAGATCATTATTGGAAGGAAAACGAGGAGCAAGGAATCCCTAACAATACAGATCACAGTATAATATTTAACATATACTTTGGAATGTTTGATCATTAAACATAAACGATCTGCTATTAATTATAACTATCAATCGCATTACAGAGAACTATTTTGAGTCTCGTAAGAAGACTAGGGCATGTTCATAGGTCAAGGAGTGTTAAAATGACTGAACTTTACAGTATGGCTAGAACCTGTTATCCTACTAATCATTAAATGTTTAATGAACACCCTTATTTCAAGGTTAAAGTTACCCATAATCGTGTGTCTGGCAACGATATAGGCCAGGCCACCACCAGGCAGTGGTTAAAGTTTCATGGCCGCGGCTCATATAGCATTATACCGAGACCACCGATAGATAGATCTATTTTCAGTGGCCTTGATAATACGATGCACAGAAAATTCGATTGCGCCGAAGAAACTTACCCTTTTTTTCACTTTGTTTAAGATCCCTGGCGACGTGAGGCAGAGGACTAAGACTGATTTGTTGTTATTAATTCCTTCGGTTCATTCCTAAGCAGATTGCTTTTGAAATTTGAATTGATGACCGCTTAAACTGAAAGGTTCTTCATTGAAATGTACATTATTTTCGTATTCATTTCTCAACCAGTTTCTTTAAACTTTTTTAAAATAATCCCTCATTTCTTACACTGTGTGAATTTGTTTTTCAATCAAAAGAGGATTTACAACATAGGCCTATGTGTTTTTCACAGAAAATTTATCTTCTATACATACACGTATATATATATATATAAATTTTTATCATATATGATTTATATACAATCATGAATATATAAATGTCGTTTAATATCAAATTCATATCAATATATCTCCGATGGAGAATTATCACCGAAGGGGATATTTATATAAGTGATAAATGAACAGGTACCACTGGGATATATATCGCGTCCCAGTATATATATGTTCATTATCATATATATTATATATATATATACATATACATATACTCACACACACACACACATATATATATATATATATATATATATATATATATATATATATATATATATATATATATATATATATATATATATATATATATATATATATATATATATATATATATATATATACATATATGGACCTTTCGTAGAGAATAAAAAAATGCATATGAACGTAAATTATGAACAAAACTACCCCACACATTTGTTATGTTAATCTTACAATATTTATAACTAAATTTAATTTTCTCATTCATTTAAGCACAGGTGAATGATCATAAACATTTTATTTTGTTTGGTGGTTTACACAAACCAAATAAGTGAAAAGAAAAAATATCCTAATGCTCTAAGAAGGGATTTTCTGTTGATGCTCTTCTGCAGGGAATGTAATCAACAGAACCACCTCCGCTTCAATTACGAAATCAATCCCTTGGGTGTATTAGAAGGGGGAAGGAAGGAAGGGCGAGGAAAAACAGGGTGATTTCTCTCTCTCTTTCTCTCATTCTCAGTATTCGTGTGTTTTGTTTTACATGTATGCTAGCATATTCGTTTAGGAAGTGTTCAGTGAATATATATATATATATATATATATATATATATATATATATATATATATATTATATATATATATATATATATGTATGTATATATATCTATATATCACATCACCGTGATTCATATATCAAGCATTGAGCTACAAACGTCCTTTAATATCAATTCGCTCTACCTCGGAAATAATATATTTTCATTATATTTGCCCGAAGGAAAAATTTTAGTTGATAATAAGCTCGTCGTCTCGTGGGCTCCGAACCACGGAAGACAAGAAACTCAGGACTATAGTGACGCGATTTTAACCACACGGCCAGCAAGTGAGGTTAAAATCGCGTCACTGTAGTCTAAGTTCTTGTCTTCCGTGGTTCGAGCCCACGAGACGACCAACTTTTTATCAACTAAAAATTCCCCTTCTGGTGAAAATATATTATTTCCTGAGGAAAATATATTATTTCCGAATAATATATATACATATATATATATATATATATATTATATATATATAACTTTATATATATATATATATATATATATACATATATACAGTATATATATATATATATATATATATATATATATATATATATATATATATATATATATAAAATACATTCAAGGAAAAAAGCGTTACTCAATTCTACAAAAAAAAAAAAAAAAAAATAAGAGAAGACACCAAATCCTACTTTCACAAGACACCAAAAGTTTCATCATAACTTAAATATTCCCCTGATTGCAGACTCCCTGAGACTGCAGTACTCAAGGACCGTTTAATGAACTCTGAATTCCTTCATCTGGTGGGCAGAGTTCCCCGAGGACCATCTAAAAAAACTTCATTCGTCTTTTAGCAGAAATGAATCGTTCGTTTCAAAGTCTTTCTTCAGTTTCCGGTTTGGCATTTGCGATTGCAAAATTTATGGTTTCATATTTATAATTTTTTTTTAAATACTAACATGCGTTTCAGTCTCGTTTTTTCTAGCATCATATCTAATACTACAGTACTCTCTTTCCTAGGAGTTTTGGCTACAGCTAAAATGTGGAATAGTTTTCTTTGTGTTTTTGTGGAATCTTCTGATATGCAAATATTGAGGACGAAATCAAATTCATTCCTGTTCTCTACTGCTGACGTCTCCTGAATTTCAGGTGTATCGGTTTTGTTTTCATTTATTAAGGTATAATATGTACTCTCTCTCTCTTGATCCGGTGGCAATGCCTCGGTAACGACTGTAATTGTATGATTAAATAGGCTATCACTAAGGCCTGAAATAAATTTATATGCTATTTTCATTATTAGTTTTCATATAAAAATAATCAACACACACTCTCTCTCTCTCTCTACGCTCTGGTAAAAATGGTTTAAAGACCAAGATAAAACGTAATCATAAACTTCTATTACATCTGAGATGAACAAACACTGCATAACAAATTCACACTTCTCAAGGTCACATAGTATGAGAGACTGGTTTTATCCCTAAGTAGTTATTTCTGTGTATATATCCCTCTCTAACACCTTTATTAATATTTAATTGATGTTCCATTTATGTGTGGCAAATTAAAAGAAGTGCTATCTCAATAGGAACCCTACGTACTTCATATTAAGTGTAAATTACTTTAATTTGTACGTAAGGTGTTCATTTACCTCAAGTATTTATTCAGAATTTATTATAGAATATTTTTTAATCTTTTATTAGGAAAAATACATTTTAAAGTTCATTTTACTATTCACTACATATACAATATATGTAATTCATGTACAAAATCAACAAATATAAGTCATAACATTTTATATACATAAATATACCTAAATTTATTATGTACATACATACATATACGCATACCCATATACTGTATAGTATACATACGTATATTGGTATGTGTATATGTATGTATGTATGTACATAGTAAATTTAAGTATATTTATGTATATAAAATATTATGACTTACATTTATTGATTTTGTACATAAATTACGTATATTGCATATGTATTGAATAGTAAAATGAACTTTAAAATGTATTTTTCTAAATAAAAGATAAAAAAAATTCTATCTATAATAAATTTTGAATAAATACTTGAGGTAAATGAACACCTTACGTACAAGTTAGGTTGACAAATCGAGCAATAATGCCAATCTCATCGTATATCTAAACGGTTCTTCTCAGGATGTTGAAATGGAATCGTAAAGGCCTGCAAGCTGCTGCCATCTGCCGTCACCCGACGGAAGCATAATCAACCGGCTTCTCAGGTTCCGTGAACGGTTGACAGCTCATATCAGAAACCGTCAGACTTCCTTTCCTTACAATTCGTTCGGTTTTTCGCTGATTCCTACGTTTATCGTCTCGTCTATCTTTACGTAAATTGTGTATTTATGCAGTAATGTATGATATAATGATAAAAGACCTAATTACAATGTATTTACATTTTAAAAACTTAGCCTTAATTCAATGCGTTATCTCTTCGCATGAAGTCGCTCTTATAGTTTACTTTAACGAAACAATAAAAGATAATTCGAAATATTTTGAAAACTGGGAGCTTGTTTGAACAGTAGTTAACTAGTGCTACGTAGAACTACGTCATTGTTGATTTTCACTTATGAAAAGCGAAATATATTTTCATTATAATAAAGCTATAAATTCATTGCATAATGCATGGTAGGTCATAAAGATTCATCACACTGGAATTTCAAAAAAGAAAATATTCTTTCAAGACAAATAAGTAAATGAAGTACTTACCGAGCTCCCTGAGTGTTGTAAAATTGTGCGTAACCTTTTCATAGGCAGAAATGCATGGGAGATTCATTATCTATTCATTATTATTATTATTAAAGTAGTTTAACCAGACCAGACCACTAAGCTGACTTTCATACTTAAATTATTAAGTGCTTTATGAAAACAACTTGAAGAATATTGTTACATAAGAACTCCCAAACGTAATATTGTAATTATGGATCAATGTATTTTGTATATATATATATATATATATATATATATATATATATATATATATATATATATATATAGTGGACATTCTAAATAAAAAAATATCTATTTCTATAAAAAGTCTATATATATAAAAGGGTACCTAATTTCCAGTTCCTCGTAGTTCTTAAACATTTCAATTTCCTACCTTTCTCGAAAATAATTAGTCCACATACTGTGGACATTCTTAAATTCTCAGTTCCTCAGATTTCAGTTTGTCTAAACTCGTTAATTCCCTTACTACAAGCTTAAATCTCCAGTTCCTCAGATTATTTGACTGGATTCATATTTTTTTTTTTTTTCCGAGAGGACTGGAATTGTTATCATTCTAAACGAAATGGAATGATAAGACCAAAGTGAGGAAGTGTGACAATTTATAAAATAAAATTACTAGACTTAAAAAAAATACATTGATAATATAAAGTAAGGAAAACTTTTTTTTTATTAAAAAATATGTATGAATATAGATATAGAAAGCAATGTTTTGTTGGTAATTGTGTTGTGTGATTATTGAATTTACGTAAATATTGTGCATTTAAGATTTGAAATAAAAATAAAAAATGAATATGCACAAAATAAAGGAGAGGTAACAGAGAAGCAAATATATTAATCGTTTATTGGAATGGTGTCAAATTAATGTCTAAAAATCCTCCCATAGCTCCTACAAGATAAATAAATATTTGAATAAATAGAAACTATATAATTGGATTACCATAAATATAAACAATGTCTTGCCATATAAATCTATACATGATAAGGTAAAAAATAGAAGATATCTCTCATACGACTATAAACGAATATATGTGAAGGTTCGTTCTAACCATTAACATGAAGTATATATCTTCAACGCCGGGGTTCATAGGTCAGTAAGGCCAGTGTCACTTCCATCTCAACAGCTAGTGGGAGGATATAAAGGTCGGATATAACAGGAGTATATAAAAGGAGTCCTGGGAATGCCATAGAGATGTTATTCAACATTAACGTGTGTGGTAAATTGGCATTTGCCTTAATGACCTGTTTGAATGTTTATCTGCATTCTGTTGTTAGTAATGGTTGTTTTCTCTGTCCGTGTTGTATTTGTTTACTTAAATCCCAGTGTATCTTACTCTGTTGACTGCTGTAACTCTCTGTGGCAGGATCTTAGCTGAATAAAGCCTTGAAGATGCATTGAGGTTTTCATTACAACGTGTAGTATGCGTTTCATCTCAATGCCTCTTTTGGAGTTGTGAATTTTAATCATATTCATAATTATTTTTGAAATTATAGTAGTAAAGAGGGTTGAGACAAGTTTTCACTTTATTCAACACTTTAAATTAAGTTTATAAAGAATGCCAATATAATTAACAGATCGCTTTTTTATTGTGTAAACTAAACTCATAGAAATGATTACCTTTAGAAAATAAATCAGATCCAGTGAACAGCATAGTTTTTCCATCTTTTTAAAAACGTTCTTGCATATAATTATACATTTCAACTATCGTACATTATTCATTTCACAAACACACATCCTCGGACACTGCGCGCGTCTGTTTAGAACTTTAGACGGTAACAAGCCAAATTAAGCACTTCTTATCTGGCACTTCACAAGTATCTTTTGCAAGTCCTGAACAGCCTTCACTTTTTCCCGTCTTCGTCAATTCGGTTAATCTTGTAGCCAAAATAGACAGAGATAAAGAGAGAGAAAATAAAGAAAAAGTAAAGAAAGCAATAAACAATAAAAAAGTCTTTTATAAGAATATGCAAATTAGTGATAACGATGCTTTAAATGCTGACCGATTTGTAAATTAGTTCTTTATGGAAGTGCTCATTAGACAAAGGGAAAACTCTCCAGTATCCGAGCGTCATTTCCCAGAAAATTGGAGTTTAGTGTTCGATTAAATTAGACTTTTATAAAGAGAAGGTCTTGATGGAACAGGAAAAACGGATTTTTATTTCGCTTCTCTTAATTTCTGTCAAAAAATTCAGAGATAACGAGAGGGAGAGAGAGAGTAACAGGGCATTTTCAGGTGCGATTTGGCAGCGGTACTTTTATCTCATTTCCATTAATTTCTCTCAAAAATTCAGAGCTAACGAGAGAGAGAGAGAGAGAGAGAGAGAGAGAGAGAGAGAGAGAGAGAGAGAGAGAGAGAGAGAGGAGCTTCCTTTCAAAGTTTGGATAATACAATATCAAAATGATAAATTTTCAATAAAGGAAGGCTATTTGATAATAGCCTTTAATTCATCTGATTTCCATATTTTTTTTTGCAGTAGGTTAGAGAGAGAGAGAGAGAGAGAGAGAGAGAGAGAGAGAGAGAGAGAGAGAGAGAGAGCAGCTTTTCCACGAGGTTTTGAAAATGCCATATCAAAATGCTCTCTTTTTATTAAGTAAGGAAAGGGGATTTATCATTTCATTCTTTAGTTATGTATTTGATAGCTTCAGAATTTCTGCCACTTTAAATAAATTTCATTAAAATACCTTATTCTTTCATAATTCTGTTTTGAAACTGTACAGCAAATAGGATATGTAATGTTATGTTTCAAACTATGAATAAAAGCAGCTGTTAATTTTCAAATAATAATCTAACGACTTCAACAGATGAAATAGCAAGCAACTGGAAAAGGTTTGAACTAAGTTCAACAGAGTAAAATTAGAACCGTGTAGCAATAGGTACATGTTAAGTAGCCTACTGATAATTCCCTAAATCGATAAGGATTAAACCTCCTGTTCAGAAACGTCCATAGCATTAAATGCTTTATGAACTTACACAAAACGACCATCAAACAGAACGTCAAACTTCCATTATGCAATAAATCTTATAATATAGACTTATAGATGAAAACGAAAATAGGTTTGGAATCCCTTCAACGGCTCTAGAAACGGGGTGGCCGGTAATAAAGTCACAGAAAAAAGACACAATTTTGGGTAAGAGAAAAAAAGTCACAGGAAAAAAGTAATTAATTTTTGGTGGCAATCAAAGTAATAAAACAGAAAATATTTTGAATCTTTCCTAGATAGTGACCCCCAAGGGTTTTCGGGGTTCGTTATCTGGGACTAATATTTTTAGGGGCCATTAACTTTATGATATTTGCAGTCTTTTGTTTATGTTTCTGTGGTCATCCCCAACGGGCTTGTACTAAACGCGCTGCAAAGGTTGATACATACCCGGTTAAAACCCTTACGGGTCAGTATCTAGGAGAGATTAATGTGACTTTCTTTCCTGTGACTTTTTTGTGAATTTTTCTGTGACTTTTTTACTTGGATTAAAAAATGGTGTAATGCAAATTTTCCTGTTGTTATCACTTGAATTTCAGCTGTATGTTTTTTTTATTTATTATTAAGCTATAAGCGTTCGAATAAAAGTCATTCAAGTACTGACACTTTCTCTCTCTCGATCCAGTGGTAAAGCTCGGAAAACGGCTGTAATTGCATGATTAAATAGGTTCTAACTAATCCTAAAGTAAATTTGCATACAATTTTCATCACTTGTTTCCCCATAAAAATTCTCTCTCTCTCTCTCTCTCTCTCTCTCTCTCTCTCTCTCTCTCTCTCTGTTCTGGTAAAAATAAATGTTTAAGGACCAAGTTTCAAGGCATTTAATAAACTTGTATTACATTCTAAGTTAATAAACACTATATCACATATCCAAAGTTCTCAAGTTTACGTATTATGAGAAACTGGTTTTATAAGTAAGTAGTTACTACTGTGCATATCCCTCGGTTACGCCTATCTTAATATTTGATTGATTGTCAAATTTATTTGAACGGAGAAGTGCTCTCTCAACGGGAACCCCACTTACGTCAAATTTAGAGTAAATCTCTTTAATTTGTACGTAAGGTGTACATTTACTTCATACATTTATGCAAGATTTATTATAAGCAGAGTTAGATTAATAAATTTAGCGTAATACCAATTTAATTGTATATATAAAAGCTTCTCCTGCTGTTGAAAAGGAATCATATAGGCCTGCAAAGTGCTGCCATCTGCCGTCACCCGGAAGAAACAAATTTAACCGGCTTCTTAGGTCTTTTGGGCGGTTGACATCTTATACCTGAAACCGCCGGACTTCTTTTCCTTAACAATTCGTTCGGTTTTTCGCTCATTCCTATGTTTATCGTCTCATTTACCTTTACGTAAATGGTGTATTTACGCATTAATGTAAGACAGAATATAAAACACCTAATTACAACGTATTTGCATTAAAATTACTACCCTTAATGCGTTATCTCTCCACATGAAGTTGCTCTTATGGTTTAACGAACCATAAAAAATTAATCGAAATATCTTTAGAATAGGGAACTTGTTTGAATGGTAGTTATCTAGTGCTATGTAGATTTACTTCGATAATAAATGTATATATAAATAAATAATATTACAATAATATATATAATATATATATATATATATATATACATATATATATATATATATTATATATATATATATATATATATATATATATATATATATATATATATATATATATATATATATATATATATATATATATATATATACATGTATATATATATATATATATATATATATATATATATATATATATATATATATATATATATACTCTCTCTCTCTCTCTCTCTTTTGCCATATTGACATATCCTGAATAAACTCCATTTTCAAATAGTTTAAATAAACTATGAAAGAGAAAGGTAGGCAAAGGTAACTCTCTCTCTCTCTCTCTCTCTCTCTCTCTCTCTCTCTCTCTCTCTCTCTCTCTCTTTAGCCATCGCGTTGCTGGTAGCCATCTGAAAGAAAAATGTTATGTTCTTGGAAACAGATCTGCCCCGAAAGAAAACACAACACCACATATTGGTCTTGGAATAAGACAGTCGAAAAAGAGAGAGAAAGGTGGTAGAGGGGGGGTGGGGGCCAACATTCGGGTTCTTCTTGGAACCTGATGTCTCCTAGAAGCGAAAACGAATGGGGAGAAAGGTGCATTGCAAGTCTCATTCGTTCTCCTTAACTCTTCCTGTACGCTTTTTCTCGACTGGATTTTCTGTTTATATTCTTTTCTTTGGTTAAGAATTAAGGCTGTGTAACATCTTCCCTTTGCACTGATAAATAGTTAGTAATGTTCACGTAGGGTTCACATCCAGTTTCCAGAAAGCTACGAATATTTTTTGCAAAGAACTTTTATTTGATCCAACTATATATGCTGTTTAATTCCACGTAATCGAATAACTGGATTAATTAAAAACAAAACTCGAATGAGTATTGACCTCTGTTCACATGTGACACCCACTGTATGTTCCGTGTATTTGGCTTTAATTTTTTGCAAATGGAAACGGAGACAGGACAGTTTTTTTTTTTATCTTTCATTATAATTTTAATATCGATAAGGTTATTCGATGACAATGACTTAGACTTTTTAGAGCGTAAGTTCAGTTTTTTCCCTTTCTCAGCAATTTCCATGCATGTCTACGTTATAAAATCGAAACCTTTATAATCACCGGTTTCTTCTGCATATACTGAAAATCCACGAATATGTTTTAGTTATAGTTCTATGTTCCTTATTTCAGTAAATTAATTGGAGAAAGACCCTGCAGACTAAAGATAATTCTTTCCATACCAGCTCAAGGCGATTATATTGAATCCACTCGCTTCCCAAACCCATTGGAGCCTAATGACTCATAAAACAACTTTCCAGGACTAAGACTCGTCCGTTAATCACAAGAAAGCACAGACAAACTTTCACTTGATACAGAAAGTTAAGTCTGACCCCTCTTATCTCGGGCAACCTTCCTCGCAACGTCTTTTCTACAGACACAAAGGGGATGTTCATTGATGAAGAAATTTTCAAATCAGTCTGTAATCTAATGAACTGTTAATTCCAAACATTGTAAAAGGCTTAAATATGATCTCTCTCTCTCTCTCTCTCTCTCTCTCTCTCTTTCTTACACTAACACACTCACATACGCACACACACATATACACACAACAACTATTAAAATACTCTGCTCAGGCAACTCCACTGATAATTTTCGGTTTTCTGAAAAGAAAACTATTGTGCCGGCTTTTTCTGTCCGTCCGGACTTTTACAGTCCGCCCTCAGGGCTTAAAAACTACTGAGGCTAGAGGGCTGTAAATTGGTATGTTGATCATCCATCCTCCAATCATTAAACATTTAAATTGCAGCCCTCTAGCCTCAGTGGTTTTTACTATATTTAAGGTTAAAGTATGGCATAATCGTGCGTCTGGCAACGATATAGGCTAGGCCACCACCTGGGCAGTGGTGAAAGTTTCAAGGGCCGTGGTTCATACAACACTATACCGAGCCCACCGAAAGGTAGATCTATTTTCGGTGGCCTTAATTATACGAAGTACAGAAAACTCGATTGCGACGAAGAAACTTCGGCGCATTTTTCATTTGTTATTTACGCCCACGATAAGTAGTTCTTTCGGTGTCAGTCACACCGTCATCAGGTGAGGGGTACAACTAAATCTACCTGGGTCCCTAATCCCACGTCCCGCGCCCTTTGCCTCCTGGTGGATGGTAGGACGTTGTGTCATGCTGTCTGGACGTTTAGGTTGAGTTTCTTTAATTTTATGGATACAAGCAACAATAGTAACGGGACAAGAAAATACAAACCGGAGACTGATGATCGCAGAAACGATATCGATAAAATTGGAAAAAAAAAAAACCCACCCCTAACGTCCAGACGGCATCACAATACGTCCTACCATCCACCTGGAGGAAAAGGGCGCTGGACCTAGGTAGCAAGACCGGATTTCTGATGACCTTGCAGACAGAACACATGGTTTACCCGATAAGCACAACTACCAATCACCTGAAGAATGAGCTTTTAACAAACAGTCTACTGAGGTTAAATGCAAACGAACGATGACCTTTAAACACTTATGCTTTATCTCACTGTAGGCACACAAAACATGGCTATGCGAGTGCGATTAAGAGGTATTTTAATAATTTCTTGCATGTGAATTACATGAGTAGGTTAATATCCGAAATGAGCAAGGAACAGCGTTGTCTATGGGGCTGCCTAGGACGTGGGGAGGCGAATGGAAAAACCACTACTGTATTGGCGGGAAGGCGGGATATTTCAGTTATAACATGGCATGATAGCTATGGTATTGAGCTTTTTCTTTCCAGAATACTCTGCGTATTTGTATACTTTTTTCTTGAGCTTACAAATAATTGTATTAGCTCAGTGCTTGGGCACTTTCGGGACTATTTAGCTAAATAAATCATCCAGCAAAAGTTTAAAATCCCATTCAGTTCTCATCATCCTGTGTTGTTAACATACGGTATAAATGGCTAGCCTGGGCGATTACAGTCCGTTAGTCCGAAGGCCCGATAGTCCGAAGGCCCGATAGTCCGACATTCCGACGTGTTTACTGGTTACAATTTTGCCGTATTAGCTATGGAGGGGTTGGGGGCTGATTACAGTCCGTCGGACTATCGGGCCTTCTGACTTTCGGACTATCGGACCTTCGGACTATCGGGCCTGCTGACTTTCGGACTATCGGACCTTCGGACTATCGGGCCTTCGGACTATAGGGCGGTCACCGCCTGGGCATACAATTTGTTTTCATTGTTGGGCATTGGAACGATAATTGGATAGAATGAATAAATAAAGGTTACAATAAAAGAGTAATTTCTGACTGAAATAAAATGAATATGTGCTTAAAAGAAGATTAGTAAAATAAAATACCTGGCGAATCAGTAGCATAGGCCTAGCTTCATTGGTCTGCGCTTCGTGTTTTATGGGTAAAAAATATTTGGTATAATAATAAAGTTATTTCCATATACATGTAGTGAAACTGCACGTAGAATAAAATTTGGATGACAAAAATATATTGTGATTTGAATACTTTTTGAGCATAGGTCTAAGAGTGTGGTCTGGGCTATACTGACAAGATCAATCATAATGGCTGAAAGCTTATCGTTCGTTTGAGTTTGATCTTAGTAGAATGTTGGATACAAACTAATCTTTCGTTTCCTTGTGTTGGTATATGAATAAAGGTCGATGTCTTTATGAATTATATCAGAAGGGGCGAGGGTTATTTGTCTATATAAATATTCAAATGTGTTTTTGGAAAAACAGTTTTAATATTCATCACAATGAGCCAGCGATTTCGGAAACGCTGAATCTCAGCATGCGCACGTGCCGTACTTTTACCTGTAAGTGGACAGATGAAATGAAACCGACTATAATTATAATTATGAATGATTTCCCATACAATTTTTATTTCGAGGAAAAAAATCTACGAGCAAAAAATGAGTAAATGTCAACTTACCCACCATTCCTCCCTACCCCGGCAAGTGATAGGAAGTGGATCAGTAGCGTCCGGGTTTTCATTCGTCGGCACGTTTATTTGAGTCAGTGTATTACCGAAGTCTGTCGCAAACCAACGGTGTTCCTACTTCATTGTGCTTGTATCATGAATATTTAACATGACTGAAAGTCACAAGGTAGGGTTGAAAACAAGTGAATTTGTGAAGCAAAATGGCATAGGTGAGAGAACTGTGAGACGGCTTGTTGCCAAGTTCATGGCGCCCAGACGGGGTCGGGGTCTGCCCTGCTCTTGGTCATGGAGCCCCCGTGCTTTTCGCCTCGCACTCTCATGCCTAGGAAACTGCACATAGTCGACCAGCCTTGACTAGTGCAAGGAAATTAAAAGCATAATATTCAACTGCTTGGCCACGTATCCACACGTACCATCCAGACGCACCAAAGCAGAGAGAAGGATGGGGGAGGCTGCATTACAAGTGTGAGAAGGGGGAGAGATGGAGTGGCGGATGCTTCCTAGGGATAAGCTGGGGCCTAAACATGTTGCACTCACGGTCAAATTCTCCCAGTATGTTACAGTGTTCGAGTGTTTTTTGTTATGGTGGCGTGCGGGATTTAGTGTTTCTTTCCTATTCTTCCCAATAGCGAGCACGTCAACAGAGATTCACCGGACGCTGTTAGGCTACGTTTGGGAATCTTGGTTTTGAGCTGTCGGGTGACATCCACTCTGCAGCAGGACGGTGTGACGTGCCACGCCGCCAAGTACGTCACTGGTTCACTCACTCTCACGCTGCCAAATTGACTAGATTAGGCCTTGGCCAGGCAATTCCCCTTATTTATTCCCAGTAAAAAACCTTTGGGCAGCGATCAGGTCTTGTTGAAGGGCAGAGGACACGACAACCCTCGAAAAACTCCAGACCGCCATGCACTCGTACTAGGACGGCTTTGAACCCTTCTTCCTGCAGAAATTGGTGAATTCTACCCCGATAGACTTAAGGAGGTGGTGAAAAGAAAGGCGGGCCTACGAAGTAATTACTAGATGCATGGGTGAGTGTTACAAATAACTTTTTTTTAATTGTGTCGTACACTGGCCATTGTTTCTTTGTTAGACGAACTCACCTAAAAAAAAAAAAAGATCGTAGTCTGTATTTGAATGTGGCCACAGTTTACATGTATATATATGTCTGTGTATATATGTTTGTGTATATTATATATGCATAGTGTTTCAAGTAACCTTTTTTTTTTTTGTTGCTTCTTACATGTTGTTCTTT
Organism: Macrobrachium rosenbergii; assembly: GCF_040412425.1. Lineage (NCBI taxonomy): Eukaryota > Metazoa > Arthropoda > Malacostraca > Decapoda > Palaemonidae > Macrobrachium > Macrobrachium rosenbergii. Next base: position 37,108,085 of record NC_089743.1, read on the forward strand.
TGTTAGATGAACTCAACTGAAAAAATGATCGTTTAAAATAACTTTTTCATGTATAGCCTATACTGTATATATATATAATTATTCTTTGTTAGACGATACTCAACTGAAAAAATAATATATATTTATAAGTAAACACTATATTTATGTGTATCCAGTCGATGGTAGCACTGAGCCATCAAGAGAGTATAAGTTAATGTTGATTCTGCCATTATATATATATATATATATATATATATATATATATATATATATATATATATATATATACATATGTGTGTGTGTGTGTGTGTGTGTGTGTATATATATATATATATATATATATATATATATATATATATATATATATATGACAGAATCAGCGTTAACTTATAACTTATACCTCTCTTCATGGCTCAGTAGTTTACCATCGACTGGATACACATATAGTGCGTATGTGCACATATTATATATATATATATATATATATATATATATATATATACAGTATATACTGTATATACTGTATATATATATATATATGCATACATACATACATACATACCAGCTGATCAACCCAGCACTGCCCAGGAAACTCTGAAGGACTAAAAAAAATTTTTCCTGCACCTCCTAGTGCTGACTGTCCCTTTTACCCAGATATTACTATTCTAACTGTTCCATTTGCCCACATATTACTGTGGTAACTGTCCCATTTATCCAGGAATTACTGTACTAACTGTCCCTTTTATCCAAAGGTAACTGTTCTGACTGTCCCATTTATCCAGACATTACTGTAGAGACTGGGAGGGGGTCGGGGAAGGGGAAGGGGAATGGGTATGACTATGAGTTTGAAACCTACCTTATTATCTAAGTTTGGTCAAATGATGGCCACGTGCCAAATTTTGTCTAGATCGGTCAAACGGTTACCACATAAGTTACAAAGGAAAAGGGAAAGGGGAAGGGGGTACGGTCTTGCAACCTACCCTATTATCTAAGTTGGGTCAAGTGAAGCCCACGTGCCAAATTTTTCTTCAGATTGGTAAAAAGCTCAAACATATTTACGGATTTAAACTTCACTTTTATATGTATGAATACACATACATACTACATGACATATAAACATTCACTTTTATGTATATAATATGTATACACATACATATATACATGATATATATATATATATATATATATATATATATATATATATATATATATATATATATATATATATATATATATATATATACACACACAATTGGTATTAGTATGGGTGTTTGTAATAACATATCTTACCTGTAACCTAATCGCTCCTCCATCGAACGTAATTTTTAAGAATATAACAAGAAAATTATGACGTACTGTACCAGTGGTGGAATAATACCTGATGATTTTCATCGTAAATTTCGTATTTTTCGGACTTTTTCACCGTAACAGAGAAGCGGTTACGATATCCTTTGCTGTATTTCGATTCAGGTAGCCATTTCTTTTTTTTTTTTTAAGACGCAAATTATATAGTTTTCTTTTATGGTTAGTTGTGAATAATAATAGTATTCCTCTAAGACATCTTGACATCAGAGTATGGACAGTTATTCTTTCAACTTGATCTTTATTTATAAATGGAAATAAATAGTTACCATGGTCGCTGTTTATTAGTCTGAGGCCTTGAAGATGTAATTTAGCTTCCTATTCAGTAAGATTGATCGCAGTGGTCTCTTTAGAATTCATTTCCTTGCAGATGACTTTTCAAGTCAGAAATTCCATTGAATGTTGTTGAGGGCGGTAATGGATTTCGGCTCAAACTAGGTTTAATTAATAATTTCTGTCACTAATCAAGATTTTTTTTTTACAAATTTCAGTGTATTGAAAATTTTCAGTTATGTTGTATGGTTAGTGGGCAATATTTGTAGATAAAATAAAATGTTATCTTAACGTAGTCTGATGTGTGTATTTTGGTTTATTCTCGAATATCTTCCATTAATGTATACCGCAGGATTAACGATAAGTCACTTTAGAGGAATTTATTTTAAAATATAAAGAGAAAAATTTAGGGGTCTAGAACACCAGCTTTGGTATTTTTGATTTTATGATATGGGATTCGTCGGAAAAAATTTTTTTCATATTAATCGATGCTGCATAAAAAATTTATAGAATATCTGGCTCAGAATTTATTCATATTTTAGTTTCTGTACAAGAAAACTATTGTGGCGGTTTTGTCTGTCCGTCCACGTATTTTTCTGACCGCTCTCAGATCTTAAAAACTATTGAGGCTAGAGGGCTGCAAACTGGTATGTTGATCATCCACCCTCCAATCATCAAACATACCAAAATGCAGCCTTTAGCCTCAGTATTTTGATTTCATTCAAGGTAAAAGTTAGCCATGATCGTGTGCCTGGCAACGCAATAGGACTGGCCACCACCGGACTGTGACTGAAAGTTACATGACCCGCTGCTCATACAGCATTTTTTACTTGTTATTTATTTGTTTTGCTGGATTTAAGGTTTTTATAACCAGAGGATTCAGCAAAACCAATTTTCACAAAATATTACTATTAATATTTTTACAAAACCGAATATTCTGGGCTATATATCCAATATATATTTTTTACTATATTATAGCCTTTACATCTGAAGAGACATGATGATTCCGCAGTAAGTCACTATCCCAAACACCCCATTATTTTGTCATCCTCTGGATTTACCGGATACCTAGTCTAACTAAAGAGATGCGGATTTTTCTTGTTGTAGGGAACCAGAAACGAGATAGGAGAAGTTTATGTATACATAAACACACACACACACACACTTACACACAAAATGGTCTAGTGAAAATTATAAGTCAGAGAGTTTTTTTTTCATTTCAGGGGCTTGATGGGGCCATGTAATTCATATCTCTGAGCAGTTTAAGAGTATGTATATATACTGTATGTATATATATATATATATATATATATATATATATATATATATATATATATATATATATGTATATAATGGAATCATATCCATATCGTCTCACATATAATGACCAGCTGAAATATATTTATCGTGTTCAGTGACAAGAGGAAAAGTTAAATCACATTTAGATGGATAGCACTAGAAGCCAACAAATGAAATAAGATGTATATACATAAAAACATTGAATACTGGATGCTAAATTATTAAACTAAAATGTGTAGATAAAGCCAAAACAAGCCCCATTACCATACAATTAAAATACTGAATGTATTCACCACCGAGAACGTTCCGCCGTAACTGTAAATTGGGCATAAATTCTTGGCTTAATAATTGCATCGCGTGCATCTGACGCTGCCTGTTGAAAACAGCTTAATGAGACTTTGTTGACTGGGTGTTGCCCCCAGAGGCTGCAAGGGGACGAAAATTAGTGTAATCTCTCTTTTTGCAAGAAACTTTACGTATATGGATATATTATATCCCGTTAGTTGAAACCTGTTTATTTTGGATGTCGGTGCAGGATTATTATTATTATTATTATTATTATTATTATTATTATTATTATTATTATTATTATTATTATTCAGCAGATGAACCTCATTCGTATAGCACAAGGCCATTAGGGCCACTAACTTGAAATTCAAGCTTCCCAAAAATATGGCGGTCATTTGAAAGAAATTACAGAAGATAGTAGGAGTTTATTATTATTATTATTATTATTATTATTATTATTATTATTATTATTATTATTATTATTATTATTATTATTATTATTATTCAGTTATTTGAAATTCAAGCTTTCAAAGAATTTGCTGCTAATTTGAAAGAAATAACATAAGTTAATAGGGGCGCACACACAAAAAAAGAGACCAGTTATCAGAAAAGAAAATATAAATAAAAAAATCAATGAAAAAAATCTTTCCTCTTCTCTTAGAATTGTAACCTGTCAGTGTTCGGATCCCATTTAAGATCTTAATTTCAGGGGCCCCTATTTCCTAAATTATGACCCTTCCATTATTCCCCTTCTCCATTCATCTAATTCCTCTCACATTTCTCTCCTAGTGATATTATTGAGAATTTCTCTCTCTCTCTCTCTCTCTCTCTCTCTCTCTCTCTCTCTCTCTCTCTCTCTCTCTCTCTCTCTCTCTGGCATTGTCATACGGTTCTTTTAATTGCATTTTTCCTTCCTTCGCTGGTCATTTCCTCTCCCGCCTCAAATTAATATCCTTACCATTTATTTAATTTAACTACCTCCTTCAGTGTTTTAGGCTATTAAAATTTTCTTGCTTAATGAAAACAATTATAGTTTTCTTATGTAAATTTCGTTTCTCCCTCCTTTTACAATAAATATTTATTTCTTTAAGTGATTCTGATCCGCCTCTTAAACAAATTCCTTGTATTTTCTTTCAAGTATTTATTATCCGTTATTTTGTAGTAGTGCAATGTTAATGTCCTCTTTGTTTCTCCTTTTTAAATTTTCTGCTCTTTCTTTTTTACATCATTTTTTAACTGCTCTCCATTATTTTTTTAGAAAGTTCTTTCATCTTTGAAGTTAAAAAGGACAACCACAGATTGTCTAGAATATTACTATGCCGCATTCATTCAGTCAAAATCAAATGGATTTCTTTAAAGCAGCCAGATTCAAAGCTCTATAAAAATCTGTTTGTATAAAAACACTACAATGTGTGTTGGAATGTAATCTATTTGTCAACATATAAACTGACAAGAAAACGCCATATCCATCGCGTATAAGTCTGACCTTTTACTAAAACGACTGAATGTATTTGCTCTTGATTCGGGTATGAAACAATTAACTGACGTCCTCCAGTCTAGTCCATTTGAAAAGGCATTCCAGTCTAGTAATATAGGAATGTTATGATGATGGAAAAATTCAATTTTTTTCATTAGCCTTATATTTTGACAGACTGGGTCGCATTACAAATACAACGAGGTTTTTATGGCTACAGCTTTCTTTTTCACTTAAAAGGTGATATATCTTTATGGCGTCCACTAAATTCTCCAAAGGAATATACTGATCTATTAACCCCTTAACATTGGATGAGTTTCAATCATTCATGACCTGTAGTCGGGTAGATTGTCAACTATAGTGAACATGCTGCTAAAACATTCTCCACTTTATGGTTAATATCTTAGGTCAGGAAACCTAAAAAAGTTTCCTGAGTAATTTCTCAAGCCACTGACCATTTTTTATTTCATTCTTCCGGCCTTTTGCTTAAAAAAAAAAAATCGAAATTTCTGAGTCTACATGAATTTAGTCTATAGGAAACTAGCCTACATGAAATTGGTCTACATGAAATTAGTCTACCGGAAAGTAGTCTACATGAGCAAAAAGCAGGCAGTGAAAGTCAGTTTTTTAAATAATGAGTTTTGGAATCAGATAAAATCATAACTAACGAATCACAAAAAGTGGCAGTAAGCTAATGATAGTTCCTTAAAAATAACGTATGAACAGAGAGACTGGAGAATGACGGCATTACAAAAACAAGAATTATGAATATGCCAAAAAAAAAAAAAAAACGAATCTTACTTGCATTTACCTTTATTCAGTGTTTTCAGCTTCACCTGGTAAAATCCAACGATAAAACTTCAGAAAATGCAAGTAAATTTTGTTGCAAAGCACATAAAAGAAAATCTTGTGTAATATCACAAAACGCAAAACAAATTGTTTATCTACAATGTCATATGTTTCAGTTTTAAATCTGGAATGAGTTTCTCTTGCATAGACATATGACTATTTCCCTTGGATAAATATAATTTTCGGAAAAATACATCAATATAGAAAGAAGAATATTTCACTTTACAAACACACTCTTATAGCCTTTGTTGAAGAGTTTAACAATAGAAAAATGTAAATTTTTTACTGTTCTTATAAAGAAAATCTGCTTAAGTGCACATGCGTATGTGATTTTCACACAGACAGAGATCGTAGGTCTTGGAAAATATTCCTCACACCTTTGTACTGTGGAACTGTCTCCCTAAGGATGCTGCGCAACTGCAAGCTCAAAAGCTCAAGCCAAGATGCGTTTATTATTACCCTAGTATTTTATAATATACTTAGATTTTTATTTATATATATATTAACGCGTTGATTTATATTATTTTTGCAAATAACTGATCTCTTCTTTCTGTATTTCCTGTTACCTTCTGTTACTCCTTGCAAATGAACAACGTATTCTTTGGAAGCTTTAGTTTCAAGTCAATGGCCCCTTTGGTGGACTTGTTCCATATGAATAATGCTCATCTTCGGTATAATAAAAATCTCAAATACAAAAGAAAGATAGCAGAGCATATTTCCTCTCTCACTTTAAAAGCAGCCCGTGAAAGCAAAATCCGCTTAAAAGTGCAGTGGATTTCATTTTTAAAAAGAACACATTCTCTGCCAAAGAAGTAAAAAAAAATATAAATAAAATAAATAAATGAATAAATAAAAAAAAATAACCAGTAGAAATTCCACCCTCTGCCATATGCAAATGTAAATCTTCGCTATATAGACCTTCACTTTATTTCGCTCAATTCCAAACGAAGCAGTTTCAAATATTTTTTCCAATAGATATTATTGCACGATGGCTTATACCTGCTTGTCAGTAGTCGACTTCAAAGCTTACGAAAAAATAACAGGTATTTTAGACTAAAAAACACTATAAAAGTATAAAAGAATAGGTGAAGAATATTTTTAAACACATTCTATATTTTCAGTCAGAAGGAACCAGAGCGAGAGAGAGAGAGAGAGAGAGAGAGAGAGAGAGAGAGAGAGAGAGAGAGAGAGAGAGAGAATGAAATACCCTATTAAAACCTAAATGTGATTCATTGATGGATTATGCTTTTAATACAATTTATGAATATTTCTGCGAGATAAACCAATGAAGAAATTAGCTTGTTAACAACAAAATGTCAAAGCTAAGTTTATGCCAAGGTAAAGGGGCAGAGAGAGAGAGAGAGAGAGAGAGAGAGAGAGAGAGAGAGAGAGAGAGAGAGAGAGAGAGAGAATGGAGCAGCACTAAAGAGATTAAATTTAACGTCAGAGAAAGCGCGTTAATTCTCTTTCCAAAATGTAATTGTTATTAGTAAAGTATTTACCCTTGTTCTGATGGCAAACACTTAGAGTACTAAAAGTACTTCTGTGTAAAGGACTTGAGAATAAAATAGCAAACTACGAAGGACAATTTGAAATAGTATTATTACTATTTATAAAAGACTATTTGCAAGGTTCTGTAGGAAATTAACGGTAGTATTGCCGGAACACTGAATATTTATCTCATTAACCTACTGTACATATCTGTGCAGTCACTGTAGGAGTTTGATGCTGTTTATTCAAAACTTTGCCTTCTTATGTATTTTGTAAAATTAAATAGTGCTTAGGTTGGCAGCCTAAATTTTATAAAATGAATTCAAATTGTAATTAGCAACATGGCCTCCTATGTTGTTTTGTGCATGTTAATTATTTAATCTTCTCATCAATCATATATTTAAAAGCTGTAGATGTATAAATAAGAGTTTAAAATCACTTGACGGAAATGTAGGAACGCTCTCTCTCTCTCTCTCTCACTCTCTTCCTTAATCTCACTCATGTCCCCTCATCTCTCTCTCTCTCTCTCTCTCTCTCTCTCTCTCTCTCTCTCTCTCTCTCTCTCTCTCTCTCTCTCTCTCTCTCTCTCTCAACAAAGTGTAAACCATCCAGCATTTCAGGCAGAGCGGATTACTTTTTTTTTTTTTAATCCCTTGACCAATGCATTGGGATTTGTGTCATTCACTAAAGTTCGCTTAATCATTCACCAACCGGCCTATAACCTTCCTTTTTTCACAGATCTCGTCCACACTATGACTGGACCTAATGATTCCTATCCTACTGATAGCGCGTATCGAAAAGTCCTTTTTATTCGCGAATGGAGCGAAAATGTAAAAAAAAAAGGTTTATGCAACAGACAGATTGGAGATAATGGTTCATCTGTATGGTAAATTTTATGGATATCATTTATCTTTTTTTACATTTCCAAAGGGACTAATTCTCTTAATCTTGGTCTTATAGATATTCTAACCTAAGTCGAGGTTGATTTCATGTTTTAAAGAATCTCACGAATATTCTTGCTGCTGATTCACTATTCGTGATTCAGTAATTAAAAATGAGAGCCCTGTAAAAAACAAGTAGTCAGATTATTAGAAGCAAGGCTCACACACACACACACATACACACACGCAGAATTGAGTGAAATTTAATATGTAAAACCTATCTGGTTACTTTTGTAAAAAGTTCAGTATTCAAGATTAATATCTTAATGAGGCACTTTTATAACCTGATGGCTAATTAGCCTTTCGATCAAATCCATTCATAAACGTTTAAATTTTCATCGACGCGAAACATACGGACGGACATACATACACACAAACAGATGTATGTATGTATGTATATATGTGCTTGTGTGTACGTATATATGTATATATGCAA
>NC_089743.1:37121476-37126476 GCF_040412425.1 Macrobrachium rosenbergii
GTTTTGCAATTGCAGAATGCAACATTAAAGCTGGTAAACCCAGCCTTGGTGAAAAGAAAGGATTTCGTTATTAAATATTAAAAAGTGCGTGTGCAGTTTACAAGTGAAAGAAAACAAGAGTTTTTTTGTAGTGAATATCCGTCAAAGGCATGAAAATGAGAATTCTGTTAAATGTGAAAAAAGTGTGTATATAGTTCATAAGCAATGAAAACGAATTTTTTTTTTTTTTTAGTAAACATATCCTTCATAAGCATTCTAATGAGAATTTCATTAAATAAGAAAGTGTGCATATAGTTCATAAATGAATGAAAATAAAAGAATTTTTGTAGTGAATAACTCCGTCATGATTTTGTTAAGACTTAATTGAATGTCAAATAGCCTTTTATTAATTTCAATATTATTTACTTCAAGGAAATTTAACATGGTGTATCATTGTGAGTTAATAAAAAGGATACCTTCCGTTTTGCATTACGTTATGCATAACATAAAGAGACCCAATTCTCATGATGGCTTTCCACAGCCACCCCCTCTCTCTCTCTCTCTCTCTCTCTCTCTCTCTCTCTCTCTCTCTCTCTCTGTGTGTGTGTGTATTCATGTATTCATGGGTGCAAATACATAAATGCTCTAAATATAAATAAAATAAATATGGATCAAAATTTCGCCTTAGCTGACCTGATGAAAAACATTTCCTATCTCTCTCTCTCTCTCTCTCTCTCTCTCTCTCTCTCTCTCTCTCTCTCTCTCTCTCTCTCTCTCTCTCTCTCTCTGCACTTATATATGTGTGGTGCATGCAGCTGCATTAGCTGGACCTACTGTACACCAAATGAAAAATATAAATAATAATTAAATTTTCTCTTTTACCATCCCTGACGAATAGTTTCTCACTCCAAACCGAATGGAATTTATAAATATGGATAAAACTTTCTCTTTTACTGTCCTAAATGAAAAAGTTTCCTCTCTCTCTCTCTCTCTCTCTCTCTCTCTCTCTCTCTCTCTCTCTCTCTCTCTAAACCGCGCTGTCCTGTTGATGGACTCAGTTAATCCGGATATAAAGCAATCAAATATTCATGGGTAACACCCTGTCAGCGAACGCCATTTAATTTTTTTCCCCGTTATGATCTGCCTATAGCTGGTATGCCTCGGGAATTTCGGGTGACTATTGAATTATTTTTGCTGCAGATGTTTTGAAGAGGACATTCAGGCTTTTAATATTGATATGAATGGTAATGTAAACGATAATGTAAATGACGAATTATGAACGTGTACTTGACGCTTTATCACTCAATTTAAGTGACTTATCCTCAGAATATATAATTTCTTCGTAGGTGACATTAATATTGTATGGTGTGTTAATTTGTTTTTTTCACACACGTAATTTTAAAAGCGCTACCGCATAAAAAAGAAATGGACCAGCCGAGAGAAAGAAAGAGAGAGAGAGAGAGAGAGAGATACATGGATGAAAATAATAATAATAATAATAATAATAATAATAATAATAATAATAATAATAATAATAATAATAATTCCTTCATTCTACTCGAAAGTTACAAAGGTTATAGAGAGAGAGAGAGAGAGAGAGAGAGAGAGAGAGAGAGAGAGAGAGAGAGAGAGAGAGAGAGACTAACAATTGATTCTCAAATACCTCACCAATTCACTGAACCTCATTTCCTTCAAATTTTCTGCGGAGTCAAAAGACCGAGAGTCTGTTTCACCCTCGTGACACACAAAATCAACCTCCGCTCAAAGTTCTTTAAGACTTATTCAGACTCATGGAGGAACTCTTGACGCCATCTAGCGGATTTAAGCCTTAAACGTTATGTCGTTCGTGACAGGAATCATTTTAGCTGGAAGACGATGGAATTCGATTCGTAAATCACAGAGGTTATTAGAAAAATTATTATTATTATTATTATTATTATTATTATTATTATTATTATTATTATTATTATTATTATTATTATGGAACTAGCACGCAGGGAACATTGACTTGAAATCCAAGCGTCCAAAGAATATGGTGTTTATTAGGAAGAAGTAAGAGGTGGTAAAAGGAAAAACAGAAAGAAGAGATATCACTTTAAAAAAAAAGATTAGAATGCAGAGAGAGTAGCATTAGGGTAGCAATGCTTTGCACATTCGCTTGAAATGGGAGAATGGTGTTATAGTAATGATTGCAGCGAAGATGACTTCAGTGTGACCATTTGACGAATGAAATTCTTACCAAAATTAGGCAGTAAAAGTTGCAGAATCAGGCTAATACAATTGTCAGTCAACCACCTATCGTAATTAAATCTTAATGCCACGGGACCATGAATATTTACAACTAACTTCAAGAGAGACCCAAAGAGTGTGGCATGGCTCATGGTAACGTTTTATAATTCATCAGCTGATCTTTCATTATTCTCCGTGTTTCTCCTTCACACACCAAGTCTTTCACGTTTAAGATCGATAGATGAAATACAGTACTACTTCAGTCTGAAAGAGGTCCAATAATTGGGAATAACCTAAAAATACGAAAGATTTTAACTATAATTTTAGCATTCGTAAATAAGGAGTAATTTAAGCGTAGAAAAGGCAAAATATTTTTTCGAATACAGCCTTTCTGAGCTAATGATATTTTGATCATCATCCCATTCAGGTGATGAAATCTGCCGTCTAAGATTACTTACGAGAAGAACAGAGTTGATGAGATTTCCTTATCATTGGTGATGAAAGAAGGGAAGCCACAAAGGAACCTCAGATAATTGAAAAAGAATATGAAGGTGTAAGGAGACTGAAATGGTAGGAAAAAGAAAAGGTCATTAAGGAGATAATTTGGAAAGGAGAGTGGGAAATGATTGTATTCATGAAACGTGCTCAGGTCTGTGTAAATACACAGAAATTATAAAACAACATAACAAGGATTCCGGAATAGAATGTAACGTTAATTAAACTAAGAGATTAAGGGTACCACACCAGAAAATGCTTGTGATGAAAGAGAGAGAGATATATTCTGGTTCGACACTGTAGAAATATGTGTGTGTGTGAGAGAGAGAGAGAAAGAGAAGTTTTGGTAAGTCTTCTGGGGCAGTGTATAACTTTTTTCAAACACAAATTGTGTTATTATATCAGAGAGAGAGAAAGAGAGAGAGAAAGAAATGAGACTCCTCTCGAGACGATGTAACAGACCAATCGTGAGGGCGACATGGATACAGTCTTTTGACTTTCTTTTTGGAGAAAGCAGATAGGTTGTTTGAGTGGAAAGTATTCGTTTAAAAAGTGGGCGGTAGAACTGGTACCACTTGGAACCGTGAATATTCGACATATTGCAATTCTGGTCAACTGAAAAGAAAATAGAAAATGTATCAAACATTCTTAAGAATAGAACAGACAGGGCCATATGACTGAATGCATTTGGTCATAGATATTCAGGGCACAAATATTGAGAAAATATCAGCAGTTGAAGTAAATAAAAAAAAACAAATAAAAAAATCTGGGTAACAATGGATTAAGGAGAAAGCATGAGAGAGGTGACTAAAAGTAAAATGAGTCATATGATGAATCATAACGTTTCTCTCTCTCTCTCTCTCTCTCTCTCTCTCTCTCTCTCTCTCACAGTTTCTACGTTGATTTTCAAAAAAAAAAAAAAAAAATTGGAAAAGAGTTCGCAAAATGCAAAACAAAACAATATGGAGAAGAGATAACTACATACCATTAATACATAGCTGTATAGAAATGTGGCGATATGCGTAAATGCGCCTCGTTGCTGAAACTCTCGGTTCCAGAGGTCCTTTACTCCTCACACCGTTGGACTGTGGAACAGTCTCCCTGGAATGTCAAAAGTTCAGGAGAAGCTGTAATTCATTAGTACCCTAAAACATTTCTCCTTGGGTTTTAATAATCTAATTACATTTCTATCTATTCATTTATTAATTATTTATTTTATTTTTCTTATAACTGATCTCTCCTTTCTGTTTCGTCTTTCAAATAAACACCATACACCATATTATTTGGCAGCAGTTCGTCATTAGGGGTTGGTATCGTTCTCGGATAGCACTCTGCTGGGCCCGCGTTCGATTCTCCGACCGGCCAGTGAAGAATTAGAGAAATTTATTTCTGGTGATAGAAATTTTCTGGTGATAGAAATTCATTCCTCGTTATAATGTGGTTCGGATTCCACAATAAGCTGTAGGTCCCGTTGCTAGGCAACCAATTGGTTCTTAGCCACGTTAAATAAATCTAACCCTTCGGGCTAGCCCTTGGAGAGCCGTTAATGAGCTCAGTGGTCTGGTTAATCTAAGTTATACTTATTATTGGGCAGCTTGAATTTCCAGTAATGACCAGTGTTGGCTTGTTCCAAATGAATAGATTTCATCTTCTGAATAACAATAATAAATATGCAAATACACACTGAGAGGTGAGAGCATGGCATTATTTAACAGAAGATGGAAATGATAGAGATTCACTCCTCGTAAAAGAGACCTAATCCCTTTTGGATTACCTTTGAACGTGAGCCTCTTTCACAGTACGGAATCCCGTTTCTAACCAGATAAAATGAAGAAAGTAATACGAGCTTAAAAAAAAGGAATATGTTTTTGTAGAGTACCTGTTATACTCTACAAAAATAGCCTAACCTGCCTTTGCACTGCAGCCCGATAAATTGGTTTGTGAAGCGTTAAGCAATAAAGAGCTTTTCTGTTCGATTTATAGTGGTGTATTCCACATCCGGAGGATAGAGAAGGTATTTGCATAGCGGTGAGGTAGAGGATGGAATATTGTGAGGCTATCAGTCGAGAAACATGCCAAGCGCCATCCTGGGTCAAAGTATTTTTTAATTTAATTTATTATGTTTTAAAAATGGCACTTGGCATGTTTCTCGACTGAAAGGCTCATATTTATTTTCTTATACTTTAAGTAAATAGAAAGATAAGAAAAATTTCCTTCCACGACTTACAGCGAAGTTGTGAAATGTATAACTTGAACTTATCTGGTTAATAAGACGAATTTTTAGCAAATATAAACCT
>NC_089743.1:37131476-37183976 GCF_040412425.1 Macrobrachium rosenbergii
GATCTTGGGATCGTGCCTAGTGTTCCTATGATTATGGGTACAATCTCCACTGGCATATCCCATATCCCTCTTATTTCGATTTTCAGGTCTTGATACTTATCAATTTTCTCTTTTTCTTTCGTATCTACTCTGGTGTCCCATGGTATTGCGACATCAATGAGTGATACTCTCTCTGATTTTGTCAATCAACGTCACGTCTGGTCTAGTGGCAAGTTTCACACTATCTGTTCTGATACCATAGTCCCAGAGAATCTTTGCCTGATCGTTTTCTATCACTCCCTCAGGTTGGTGTTCGCACCACTTATTACTGCAAGCTAGCTGGTGTTTCTTGCACAGGCTCCAGTGGAGGGCTTTTGCCACTAAATCATGCTTCTTTTTGTACTGGTTCTGTGCAAGCGCCGGACATTCGCTTACTATGTGGTTTATGGTCTCGTCTTTCATATTGCACTTCCTGCATATGGGTGAGATGTTGTTTCCATCTATTGTTCATTGAACATTATGGTTCTTAGAGCCTGATCTTGTGCCGCTGTTAGCATTCCTTCTGTTTCCTTCTTGAGTTCTCCCCTCTGTAGCCATTGCCATGTTTCATCGCTGGCCAGTTCTTTAGTTTGTCTCATGTACTGTCCGTGGATTGGTTTGTTGTGCCATTTCTCTGTTCTGTTTTTCAATCTCCTTTCTCTGTATATTTCTGGGTCTTCATCTACTTTTATCAGTCCTTCTTCCCATGCACTTCTTAGCCACTCGTCTTCACTAGTTTTCAGATATTGCCCAAGTGCTCTGCTCTCGATGTTGACGCAGTCCTCTATGCTTAATAGCCCTCTCCCCCCATACTTTTGTGTTATGTATAGTCTGTTTGTATTTGCTCTTGGGTGTAGTGCTTTGTGTATTGTCATGTGTTTCCTAGTTTTCTGGTCTGGTCTGGAGTTCAGCCTTCGTCCACTCCACTGCTCCTGCGCTGTATCTGATTACTGATACTGACTTGAGTATCTCCTTAAGTCTCTGCATATATTCTTTCCTGATCGTGTCCTTCATCTCTTGGTGTTTTATATCTTCTCCTTCTATTATTCCCGGGTATTTGTATCCTGTCTCATCTATGCGTTTGATGCTGTTATTATTATTATTATTATTATTATTATTATTATTATTATTATTATTATTATTATTATTATTATTATTATTATTTATAAAAGTCTGACAATCACATGAGTCATCAAAATTGTGAGGAATTCCACAATGATGTCAGTGTAAATATAAGTTAATATAATATATATATATATATATATATATATATATATATATATATATATATATATATATATGTATGTATATATAATATGTATATATATATATATATATAAATTGTATATATATAGATAGATATAGATATACACATATGTATATTATATATATATAAATTGTATATATATATATATATATATATATATATATATATATATATATATATGTGTATATATATATATATTATATGTATATGCGGGTGTGTATTAATGAAGACATTCGATCATGACTCCTATTTCGACTAAATTAGCCTTCATATGAACAGCAGGAATGACTTCAGTGTAGTAATATAATTCCAGTGTATAATCAGGATACGGCAAGGGATATCCATTTTAATAAATTGTTAAACTTTCAGTTGCATAAAAAAAATAATATTGCAATGTGAGTGATATCTAGAACGGAAGCAATGCCTGTCAGTTGTTGCCCAACATGTTTTGAACGATGCAGACATCTGAAATACAGGTGAACGTAAAAAGAACATCAGTTTATATTCATACATGCATTGTTTTCAATGAAGTGTATATCAAACCCTTTTTTTTTGGCAGGCGCATTCGGAATAATGGATTTATTAATACTGTTTTAATCTGAATACAGTTCTCTAACGTCAGTTTTTCGCTATATATTTTAATACGGTTTTTTCATCGGTGCAGTAATTTTTCAAGTATTTCTTAACTGTTTTATTAATGCTGAATCAATCTGTTAAAAAAAATATAGAATACTTTATATATATTGTATATAATATTTTTATATTTAATAACAGTTACAATAAACACACACACACACATATATATATACGTATAAATGTATATATAATTATACATTCATACTTACAGTATGTATATATATATCTATAATATTTATATATATACACACCACATTATATATATATATATATATATATATATATATATATATATATATATATATATATATATATATATATATATATATATATATATATATATATATATATATATCCATTTAACAAACATGTTTGTGTCTGTTTCTAGACATCCTTTCGTTCATATGTGCATGAGAAGAAATAACAAATACTTCTTTCTTGTGTAACAAGAAATAAATCCACGAAGTGTGGAGAAATATTGTTAGCAAACTTCTCCAAAAACAAAACTCGCTCTAGGTGTTGGCTTTGGATAGGAGTTAATTAACTTCAGGTTTTTTTATACCAGAAATAAAAAAGAATATTTCTGGGAAGGTAATTCCGAACAGGATATAAATTATGAAATAGTTTTCAATCCTTTGATCTCCTCTCCAGGCTGCCATTACCAGCCGAATTTACACGCCGTTGGTGTAAACATTTAGTGGAGATTAACACGGTAGTATGATAAACATTCTCTCTCTCTCTCTCTCTCTCTCTCTCTCTCTCTCTCTCTCTCTCTCTCTCTCTCTCTCTCTCTCTCTAATATCCACTAGAGTAGATAGTTTTGTAATTTTTTTAAGAGTATACTATGACTGCACCATCCATTATTTGTTCTCTCTCTGTCTCATATAATATATATATATATATATATATATATATATATATATATATATATATAATTAATATATATACATATATATGTTATATATATATATATATATATATATATATATATATATATATATATATATAATTAATATATATACATATATATATGTTATATATATATATATATATATATATATATATATATATATATATATATATATAATTAAATATATACATATATATGTTATATATATATATATATATATATATATATATATATATATATATATGTATATATATATATATATATATATATATATATATATATATATATATATATATATATATATATATATATATATATGTATGTATATATATATATATATATATATATATATATATATATATATATATATATATATATATATATATATATATATATATATATATATAATTCTAATAGCCACAATGCCCTCTTAACTATCTGTAAAAGTGACCAGTAGATTCTATATATATATATATATATATATATATATATATATATATATATATATATATATATATATATATGTATATATATATATATATATATATATATATATATATATATATATATATATATATATATATATATATATATATATATATATATTAAAACAGATTAACAAAACGAACTGTAAATTGAAACTGACTCAATAAAGCTTTGATGATAATAGTAGAAGCAATATTCCCAGGGGATCTACCACGATCACGCTGTTAGATATGCATAGAAATTAATTAATAGTTTTTCAGCGAGTTCAAACAAATCAGGTAATTAATTTCCCATTAGGATGAAATGAGGTTAATGCTAGTAATCGCCATTCATGAATATTCCATTGCATTTTACACAAACGAAAGCCTGGCCCGTGACAGTAAGAATTTAATTTATGTGTCCATTGGTTTATAAAAGAATATACTAGATCTTTTGATGTGTTTTTATCGGAAGTTCAAATGTTCAGGTGATAATGCAATGCATTACAACCGTAAAACAGTTCTCCTATTTTAATAATTTACTTACATTTCATGTATTTATTTGTTAATTTGTTAATTTATTTATTTCTTTTCTAATAAATAATCTCTTCTGTCTGTATTTCCCCATTACCTTCTGTTACTTCTTTCAAATGGACGTTTCCTTTGGAAGCTTGAATTTCAAGTCAGTGGCCCTTGTGGGCTTTTCCTAAATGAATATGACTCGTCTTCTGTACAATAATAATAATAATAATAATAATAATAATAATAATAATAATAATAATAATAATAATAATAATAATAAGCGTTGGCAAGACACAAATAAGAAATAAATATGAAATTAATATTTATGAAAAGCCATTTCAAGAAGATTTGATTAGGTTCTTAATGGCCTAACTGTGAATTACGAGACAATGTGGAATCCAAACACTTATTTCTGCTCATACTCACCAAATTCAGGGTACAAAATAGATAACTAACAGGTGCTGTAACTTGGAATTTAGTACAGAGGATGACACCGAGGTAGCGACTAGCATTTTCACATTTGTGTGGTCTCCGGCTGTTGCTGGTTTTATGGAGAGAAAATGAGAAAATTCTATACTTCCTGTTGAGACATTTCCACCAACTTCGCCTCATTTTCCCAGCCTAAAGGCAGTCAGATTGAGACAGACCTCCCCAACCCTAATGGCGGTATTCAATGGTTGAAATTAACTCTCTCCCCCATTTCTCGTTTGTCTTTCCCCTTTCTATTTCTGGTGTCTCTATTTGTCCCCTTTCTATTTCTGGTGTCTCTATTTGTCTCCTCGATGTATTCACTCATTCCTGAAGAGGATAATTTTCCAAATGGCTTTGTTATGACTTGCTTCTTTTCTAGAAGAGAAATTATCTGAGTGAGATTGCATTGTTCCTTTTCGTTGCAGTCCATTAGCAAAGATTTGCATGACATAATGAGTAGATTTCGCAAGTAGTTGTAATAATTGCAATTTATATGAAAATAGTACGTCGTCAGGATGTTGTGGAAAGGTATCTTTAGGCTACTAATAATTTCAAAAATAAGAAAAAAGATAAAAGAATTCTATTTTATTAGAATAAATGTAAGCTGGGAAAAATGTCTCAATGCATTAAACAGTAAACCCGTTGCATTTTATCATTAAAACCGAGACAAAAGTCGTTATTTTTAAAATAAATTACTAAAGTTGTTAATGCCATTGCACTGAACATATCGTTCTAAAGTCCCTTGCAGTTTTCAGCTTCCGTTCATGTTCTGACTGTTACTGTACCATTAAAGGAAATAAACAATTTTCTAAAGATCGCCTTTGCTATCTCATTTTTGTGCCATCTCAGCATATAACACCTGCTCGAGGCAAGGAAACAATTATTGTAACTGCTGGGGACAGGGAGCAGTCATTTCAAGTCCGTTTAGTTCACTTTGGTTCTTCTATTGTTCGTGTGAAATCAAGTCACCATGTCCTTAGCTTAACATTATGAGACTTATCATTCAGTGACCTGGTAGTGGTAGTGGCACTTTCATCAGTGGAACATTCAGTGGGATTCAATTCTGTGTGTTGGAACTTGACCTTTGCGTAGCTGAAATGTCAAGGACCGGCTCCCCATCCCAATTATGTCAGGTGTGAATGATACGTCATGAAATAATACGTCATGATATGTCAAGAAATATTAACCTTTCTTAAGTTCAGAAACAGGATTCGTAGATATGCCAAACACTTGATGAATCTCTGACGAGAAATGCTTCATTGTCAGTAAGGTACGACCAGGTATGTTTTCAATTCTTTTTTTTTTACTTCTTAATGAGACACGAGAGAAATAAGGATTTTTACATATTGCCATGTGAAAAATAATTTATGCTGCAGAAACTTAGATATGAATATGATTATGAATCTCTTTCAGCCAAAATCTGTAAGTTTAAATATGTAATGGTAAAAGAATTCACTAAAGCAATAACAATGGAATTATTATTTAGTGAAAGTAGTCGTTAAATAACTTTCTAACAGCATAATATTAATAAATCTAGTTATTTTTCATATACTCAACACAGCCATAATTTTTTAACATGCATTGTAACCACTGCATTATTTTGAATAACTTCTTACCAGCAAAATATTAATAAATACATAGTATTTAGTATATGCTTAATGCTACAATACTTTTTCAGCGTACATTGTAATTACACTAGTATTATAACTTAGCGAATAAATTTATTTTCCACAGGATTAATGTAACAATACGTTTGAAGGCAACTACAGTAACATTTATTGTTTAACTACAAACTTTGGACAGTATATAATATTAAATTCTGACAATCAGTTGATCATTAGATATTCAGGTGATCATTAGTGATATTTGCTATCATGCATAGTACTTTTGGAAGATAAACACGTCATTTACAATAAAAAATAAAGATCCATATTTTACCTATTTCACTATGGGAACGATACCCCGGTGCATATTTTTATGATGTATATTACTATTGGAATTACTGTTCGGATTGTTTCGTGTAAAATGATGATGACAAATGTTGAAGCGATTAATCACAAAAAAAAAAAAAAAACAATTTTCACTTCCATAAATTTATTTCATGGGATTCATCATCACAGTTCTGGAACATTTTAAATCAGGTGTTTTTTTTTTTTCTGGAGTTTCATCGTACTGTTTACTTTTGTGGGAAAAATGGACATTAAACCTATAGGGGCATTTTCTGTTTACTCTGAAATTGTACATTGTTATGTACTGTGATTGGAGAGAGAGAGAGAGAGAGAGAGAGAGAGAGAGAGAGAGAGAGAGAGTAGACATAAATTAATGAGCATTACTGTAAAAATTATAGACCTTCCGTACTCGCGATGTTAAGTTCTGTGAACCGACTTTCTGTCTGTCTGTCTGTCTGTCTGTCTCTCTCTCTCTGTTCATATTTTCCTTGCAAGGGAACTGTAACTAACAGGCAAGCTATTTCCTGCTTTTGGCCTGCTCAGAACAGCTGCTCAGTTTTACAAATACATCTCGAGACTTTTCCACCCGTGCTTGTGCTTTCATCAAAGCACAGATTTTCCTTTTTGATAAACCTTCCATGAAAGGCTTATTGGTCGCGTTGCATTAACAGTTTTTAATAACTTATGACCCTTTGGATGAAGTGCTTGGTATTTTCATGTAGTGTCAAAGGTTATTTTTTCGACAAAGCACAAGAAAATTTATCATTTGTTACTACTGGGATTTGTCCAGTGTTATTCCGTTTAATAGTCGTTTGGAAATTAAGGTATTTTTCATTATTAAAATGCTGATGCTGGTATGAAAAATGGAAAATGTATATTGAAAGCAAATGCTAGCATGCTTGTATATATGTATATTACAGAGAGAGAGAGAGAGAGAGAGAGAGAGAGAGAGAGAGAGAGAGAGAGAGAGAGAGAGAGGAGGTTTGAAACTAAAACGAATCATTGGCACATGTTACCTTCATTAACTAAAATGATTGCTGCCATTTTCTGAAAGTGGCAAATCTAGCATATTTTACTAACACATAAAATTAAAGCTGTGTTTTTATAATGATAAAAAGAGGCAACAGAATTAACCATCTGATGTTCATGGACGACATCAAGCTGTATGGTAAGAGCATCAAGGAAATAGATACCCTAATCCAAACTGAAAGGATTGTATATGGGGACATCAGGATGGAGTTTGGAATAGAAAAATACGTCTTGGTCAACATACAAAAAGGCAAAGTAACAAGGACTGAAGGGATAAAGCTATCAGACGGATAGCATCAAACACATAGATGAGACAGGATACAAATACCTGGGAATAATAGAAGGAGAGGATATAAAACACCAAGAGATGAAGGACACGATCAGGAAAGAATATATGATGATACTTAAGGAGATACTCAAGTCAAAACTCAACGCCGGAAACATGACGAAAGCCATAAACACATGGGCAGTTCCAGTAATCAGATACAGCGCAGGAGTAGTGGAGAGGACGAAAGCTGAACTTCGCAGCATAGACCAGAAAACTAGGAAACACATGACAATATACAAAGCACTACACTCAATAGCAAATACAGACAGACTGTGCATAACACGAAAGGAAGGGGTAAGAAGGCTACTAAGCATAGAGGACTGCGTCAACAACGAGAGCAGAGCACTGGGGCAATATCGGAAAACCAGTGCAGATGAGTGGCTAAGGAGTGCATGGGAAGAAGGACTGATAAAAGTAGACGAAGATCCAGAAATATACAGCGACAGGAGAATGAAAAACAGAACAGAGAAATGGCACAACAACCAATGGACGGACAGTACATGAGACAGACTAAAGAACTGGCCAGCGATGAAAAAATAGTAATGGCTATAGATGGGAGAACTCAAGAAGGAAACAGTAGGAATGCTAACAGCGCACAAGATCAGGCTCTAAGAACCATATATGTTCAAAAAACAGTAGATGGAAATAACATCTCACCCTCATGCAGGAAGTGCAATATGAAAGACGAGACTAAACCACATAGTAAGCGAATGTCCGGCGCTTGCACAGAACCAGTACAAAAAGAGGCATGATTCAGTAGTAAAAGCCCTCCACTGGAGCCTGTGCAAGAAACACCGGCTAGCTTGTAGTAATAAGTGGTTCGAACACCAACCTGAGAGAGTGATAGAGAACGATCAGGCAAAGATCCTCTGGGACTATGGTATCAGAACATAGTGTGATACGTGCTAGTAGACCAGACGTGACGTTGATTGACAAAATCAAGAAGAAACAATCACTCATTGATGTGGCAATACCATGAGACACGAGAGTAGATGAGAAAGAAAGAGAAAAAATTGGTAAGTATCAAGACCTGAAAATCGAAAGAGGAAAGATATGGGATATGCCAGTGGAAATTGTACCCATAATCATAGGAACACTAGGCACGATCCCAATATCCCTGAGAAGGAATCTGGAAAAACTAGATGCCGAAGAAGCTCCAGGACTCATGCAGAAGAGTGTGCTATCAGAAAAAGCGCACATAGTGAGAAAAGTGATGGACCCCCAAGGAGGCAGGATGCAACCCGGAACCCCACACTGCAAAAACCACCCAGTCGAATTGGATAACCGTGATAGACCAAAAAATGAATAAATAATAATAATAATAATAATAATAATAATAATAATAATAATAATAATAATAATAATAATAATAATAATAAAGAAGATGACGGAACAACATGCAAACATACATGTTTAACTTCCTCATCCCTCCATGGCATTTCTTCCATTTTGGAAATTTGGAATTCTGGAATACTGGCTGATAATGACGTTTAAATTCTCATTAAGATCAAATCTGAGTCTCCCATTCAAGATATTGTGAGGAGGCGTTGATAGATTCTGGAAGCCTGACTTATCTGCTCCATCCATCGACGGTTTCGTCAATGGGTTGTGCTGTACTAAGTTACTCAAGTTGTAATCTATCACGAGTTCATTCACAAGATAGTGGTCTCGTCGTTTGGATAAGATGGCTCTCTCTCTCTCTCTCTCTCTCTCTCTCTCTCTCTCTCTCTCTCTCTCTCTCTCTCTCTCTCTCTGAGGCAATCCCCGGAACAGTCACTCTCCAAATCCAAAACATTAATTTCCAACCATATACGCCCCATCTTCTCCCTCCTCCTCCCCCTCCTGTCCATCCCTCTGTCCCCTACCCTCACTCAGTTGTTTATCCCCTTTACAGCAAATAGCTTCTAAAGATCTAAAGAGACCGGTGACGGAACCACAAGAGAAACCATTAACTTTATTCCCAGGTGAGAGGAAATACCTTTTCCTTGTTTGTTGTTGGATGAGAGCAAAGTGCTATTTTTTTATTTGTTTGTCATAATATCTGCTTTTTCTTATGTTGTTTTGTCATTGCCAAGGGCGTCAGTTTCACTGCACTGATTATTTTTGTTTCTGTTGGCGTGATGAGTTTTAAACTATCAGTTGCAAAGTAACAGTGACTGTTAAAAAATTTGTATCAGTGTAGTTTACTAATATATTGTATTTGTATCGAAAAGTTATAATTTACAGTAATAAGTGAAGAACTGTATTAATTATGTGATGCAGAGAGAAGCAGTGGATGAAAGGTAAAGCTTCGCTGCGTGAAATTGATTATGATTCTTCTTCTTAACAGAATTCGTGCAAGACAATAAGGCTTCAGCCGATGGACTTAAATTGAGTAATATTAAAGTTTAAAATGCTTTCATTATGATTGTACTTATAAGGTATATATATATATATATATATATATATATATATATATATATATATATATATATATATATGTATGTATGTATATATATAATGTGTGTGTATATATGATACAGAGAGAGAGAGAGAGAGAGAGAGAGAGAGAGAGAGAGAGAGAGAGAGAGAGAGAGAGAGAGAGAGAGAGATCTAATAAGTTAAGATGTCATTATTCATATTTGCTTAAATAACACAAAAGACATTCACTGAAAAATGCCAAGTAATGTTTTCAGTTATCAAAATGTGAAGCAATAAATTCTTTTAATGGCCAGCAATTATAATTACAATTATTCCTCAAACCCCGAATTTTGGAAATTGTCAAGGATTCCTAGAAGTTCGTTTCAGGAATATCATCAAACAGCGTTCATGTCCAGCAAAACTCATCATAAAAAAAGTTTTTCGAGACTTATAAAAATATTTTTAGAGATTCTGCAAGGAGATGCACTGAAAACCTGAATACATGTTCTCAGATCTATACTGAAATCGTTTTTTTAAGATGAAAATCACCTTTCCACTTTCTCTTGGGTTCTCCTTTCCTTTTCCTCTGTGGTTTTTCAGAGTATATTGAGGGATGATATATATCCTCTTACTAATGTTTTGAGGAAGTATATTTGTCCAAGATTATGTAGTCACACTCGAAAGTCTTAGATTAAGAATCAAAAGGGACACCACTAACCATTTCTTGATGTTTTATCTAATCTCTCAAAAGGAATTAAGCACATTTTCTCAAATTTCGTTGAAATTGCAACAGAATTTGCACAAATCTTAATTCAGGAAAAAATCCTTGGTATAGCTCGTTGCATTCATGAGTCATAAAATCTAATTGAAAATATTTAAACATGTCCGTTTACTCATATTGAAGCATATTGTACCTACCTTTCAAGTTATTCATGAGTCACAAAAGATAACTGAAGGATTTAGAAAAAATATAGAATATTTAATTGTCTGACGTATATTGCAGCATATTGTACCTGCTTTTCAATGCAATGTTAGCAAACAAACTTAAATGTTTTGTATATAGCCTACCATCTGTACTATAAGCCGCTAGAGAGATGTTCAGCTTCCAGTTCAAGAAAAAAGAAACTTTATACTGCAAAATATAATATAACAAGCATTGGACCTTCTCCCAGAAAAAAAATTCAAATATTCAAAACCGCCTTTCGGCTCGTCCCTTTCTCCAACAACCAGGCCTCTAGTTCTGAAAACTTCGTATTGCCGGTGAAGACTACGTGGTCCACCGGCAGACCCTTCCTATAAAAAGAAAATTTCGGTAATTATTTACAAAACGTGTTCAGTAGTCACTTTCTGAAGACTGTGTTGCTTAAATTATTTGTATTACTATTGTCCTATATAGTGTATTTATCTTTCAGTGTGAGTCATTTCACTTTAGATTTAAGGTCACATTGCAACATGTACATAAATTTAGACAAATGTTACATAATTACTACACTTCAATTATACTCACAGATATCATATGCACTTAACATGGATTGAAGTAAAACTACGTATTACGGAACTGATAGTCTTTACGAAATGATTCTGCAAATTAATAGTTTGTTTGGACGAGATTCTGCTGCAAGTATCATTCCATCGTTACCTTCAGAGGTGCAACAGTTTCAAATCACTTCACTTCGGCTGTGCCAAACTTTGAGGCAATGGGGGCGGGCGATGCAGATCTTGAACAAGGATCAAAAATAGATTTTACTTCCAAAAAGAGAATAATCATAGTGGGCCTACAGGCAACTAGTCCCCTTTTGAAATAATATTGACAGTAAATACGTACAGGAGATATATTTTATTCCTGAATTATATTATGAAATTGATGATAACGAAAAACAATGAAGTTATACTGCATGATAACTAGAATATATCTCGTATGATATGCCATATTTTATTTTGTTCTCAGGTTAAAAAATGGATTAAAAAATGTTGTGATTAAGTAACAGCGTTTTATTTCACTAATGCACAAATTCAGTTTCATGAAGACAGAGAGAGAGAGAGAGAGAGAGAGAGAGAGAAAGAGAGAGAGGAGAGAGAGAGAGAGAGAGAGAGAGAGAGAGAGAGAGAGAGAGAGAGAGAGAGAGAGAGAGAGAGTATGAAAAATTTAGCTCATTGGTTATTATTTGATGAATCCACAAATTCACTCTCATGGAGAAAGATAGAGAAGATATGATTTAGCCAACTGAGCGTTTTTACTCTGTGTATGCACAAATTGGAGGAAGAGAGAGAGAGAGAGTGTGCAAAATTTAACTCACTGACTGGTTTTTATTTCATGAATACACAATTTCAATCTTATGGAGAGAGAGAGAGAGAGAGAGAGAGAGAGAGAGAGAGAGAGAGAGAGAGAGAGAGAGAGAGAGAGAGAGAGATTGTGCAAAATTAAAGCATAACCTATATTCCACGCAACTTATGTTGGACACTAAGAGTAGCTGACATCCAAATTTCTGATAATTTTTTTTCAGTGTTCCAGTGACATTTGTGACTGACATACAGACCGTTTCTGCCAATGACGTATCTTTTGTTTTGGAAGACTCACTTAATATTGACGCAAGTTTTGTCGCTGCGAATTGCATTAAAATGTCGATATACTTATTTTTATTTGATTATTCTTGACAAGGCTGTTTTTATGCTAAATCATGGGTATTTAATGCTAGATCAGAGATTTTTATATACTGTCATTATTCTCCGGTGAATGTAGATATTACAAATCACTTCCATGTCGTTACGATGTCTGATAACTCGCCAGTTTCTCTTACCTTGGAGAGGAAATATCTTTAATTATTATAAAGGCAAGCTTATGATTAAAGAATAGAGTGATGAACTGGAAACTAATTGGACAAGATATATATGCAGCATCGTCTGCTCCAAAAGTGATGTTCGGTACTCAGCAAATAAGGCTTAGACAATGACAAATAATCTTCAGGTGATGTGTGCATGCTTTTTCCAGCCACCTTACAAAATAACAATAACATAAAGACAAGCATAAGTAAGTTTGGGTAACCGGTGTATTTTTAAAATTTTACTGGCCAAACCGAAGTATAGACAGTAACGTTGCATTAATGAATTGCATGAAATTATTGTTAAACCTATAGAAATGACCCATTAAGACGGCCTAAAGGATTCCAGCCTGAACAATTACTGTATTTAAAGATTAGTTCAGTTTTGACATGCTTACTGTGATTCAGATCAGATATAATCTACCCAATGTCTAAGATCTTTATTTCAGAATATATAAATAACTTCACTTCAAATGCAGTTAAATTCCAATCTGGTAAATTGACATCATTCTAAATATATGTACCCAACACTAAATCAATAACCCTCACTCAATCTGTCAGGATCAATTAATAACTTCATACAATGTATTAGTTGCTTCTGTGTTAGTACTTTGTTATAATTTATTTGGCGTGAGGCAATGGACCGTCAGTGTCAAATGGATTGCATCAGTTACGTATATGCATTTCAAAACCTGCATTAAAGTATCAAGAAAATAAGAGGTTACCGATATGTATATTTATGGATGCAATGAATTCAAGCAGAATAAGCTTACTAGAATAAAATAGAGCAGATATTATCACGCTTCACCAGGGAAACTAATTTTTATCTCTGAAAGTACTCTTGTTGTTGGAACTTCATATGAGTCAACAAGTATCGTGTAAGCCACAAATATTTAAATAAAATTTCAAAAAGTAAAAGTTAGTGGATTCAAGATATTTTTATTTTATAATGACATAATTCAGAGCAGCAAGGGGTAAACTAAGGAAGTCCAAAGCCTACTATTAATTTTGTTGAAACTGCATTTTTATAAGTATTATTTTTAAAACTTCCATAAAAAATGAAATGTAACGCTAATTCCTCTCTCGTTTGTGCTCAGACAGTGAATAAGCTTTACATACACACAAACGGCGATACGCCAGCGAACCTCAGGCACAGATACAAGAAATATGTAGAAAAATATTTTGGTAATCTCCAGGTAATCTACATTTTTGTTATGTTCAAAGCTTACAACTTTTAAAAATACCTTCCAATCTGCTGATTTTTATTTGAACATTAAGGGAACCGGAGTTAAAGAGCCTTAAATATTCTTTCTGTGGAAATGAATTTGCATCTCAAACGAAGGCCTCTCTCTCTCTCTCTCTCTCTCTCTCTCTCTCTCTCTCTCTCTCTCTCTCTCTCTCTCTCTCATATAATTTGTGATAATGAGAGATACTTATTCGTCTGTCCTTCCTCGAGATTGATGTATAAATGCCTGTTGGCTATAAGCAAGTCGTGGTCAGGGAAGTATATCTATTTAGAGAGAGAGAGAGAGAGAGAGAGAGAGAGAGAGAGAGAGAGAGAGAGAGAGAGAGAGAGAGAGAGAGAGAGAGGGAGCGGGGCGGGGCGGGGTGGGGTGGGGGTGGGGGAATGGGAAACTTATTTCAGATTATGTATCAACTCTGAGATGTAATACTGAATTATTTATCTATTTCAAACTCTTGAAATTCCTACAACAAAGGGAACTACTGTACTTGAGAATCAGTTGTATTTCCACCACAATCAAGAATTTTGTTCTGTTTACAATAGAAATGGAACAAAGCAACTAGGTATCAACCGCAGAGGCAGTGCTCGTTGCAACAAACGTGTTTGTTAGTTTACTGACCATTTTCAGTTGTAGAAAAAATTATGAATATAGTTCTAGATATTTGCTTACCCTAGATATAACTCGGGAAAATTAACTTTCTTCTAGATGCAAATATCCCTTTATTCCTGAAGAGCTACATAGTTCTACCAAGGTCAGTCCTGTCTTGTCTGTCTGGATTAAATTATATATATATAATATATATATATATATATATATATATATATATATATATATATATATATATATATATATATATATATATATATATATATATATATATGTAAAACCATTGAAAGAGCAACCAGCAATAAAGGCGCAGTAAGAACGATTAACTAGATTTATCTCGCATAAATGACGCCATCACGGCAATAGAATAAAGCATTTATAGAGAATTGCATCAGTTAACTGTTATGCCAATGAACCTTTACTGTAGCCGCAAAAATGTTGAGGCCTGTGTTACTGGGATCAAAAATTGCATCACTTCAAACAGAGAGAGAGAGAGAGAGAGAGAGAGAGAGAGAGAGAGAGAGAGAGAGAGAGTCTAAAGGTCGTGTAAAACTGAAAATTATTGGCTGTGTCAGTTGAGGATATACACTGTATATATATACAGTATATATATATAATATATATATATATATATATATATATATATATATATATATATATATATATATATATATATATATATATATATATATAAATATATATATATATATATATATACAATTAACTAAACAATTAACTAAGGATTGCAATCTCACCAGACATTCTATACTCTCTCTTCTCTCTTCTCTCTCTTCTCTCTCTCTCTCTCTCTCTCTCTCTCTCTCTCTCTCTGCAAATTCCATTTTGTCTCTTCAATCATCTAAATATCTAACACATTAATATATTAATTTAATATCATTCCCTTTTTCAAATATTAATATAACACACTGAAGAATTACAAACGTTGATCATGAAATTCTTTCCTCTTTCCTTTTTCCCTTGGTTTCTTTCTGTCTTGGAAGTCGAAACGTCCCCCTTTAAATATCCATCAGGAAACATATAGCATTTAATTTCACGATACCAATTGGTGGTCACTGGACAAAGAGTATAAATTTGGAATCTGATTAAATGTTGAATGTTATCAGGGATATTTTTCATTCATATGAGAGAGGTGATTTCGAAATGATTCATATCTCATATTAGCATTTTTGGGAATTTTTAATAGATTTTATCGTGCTAATTTGTTTGATATTTGAAGTAATTAATATTTCGTTTACAGAGAAAGAAGACAAAGTAAAGGAAAATTATTCTTCCTATTTGTTTTATATTTTATTGACGTGGTGTGTCTTCACCCGTTGGTTGGAAAGGCTATATGTTCACACATCTGGACAAATATAAGCAATATTATATACGGGAAGAAAAGAAACTGAAACGAGAGAGAGAGAGAGAGAGAGAGAGAGAGAGAGAGAGAGAGAGAGAGAGAGAGAGAGAGAGAGAGAGAGTAAAAAATGTTACGTTCTTTGTGAGAACAAAAGTGGACAAAGAAAGGGAAAGGTTGAAGCTCAAGAAGTGCGCTGGGAAAAAAAGGAAATGTGGCGCAGTGGCATAAACACCTTGAATAGCGAATAGTCTAGCTCACAACAACGTTCTTTTCTCATGAATGTTCATCTGGTCACGGCAGAGCGTTTATGCTTTGCACGAATTACGTTTTACCTGTATGTTCTTGGTGTTAAATTTGTTTGTTTCGAGTGAGGACGGAGTTATACATTCATCTGTCTTTAATTGTTGGCTGAAAGCAAGAACGCTTGATGATTTTCCACTATTCTTATCAAGACTGATTTGTGGTGAAGAGATTATTTGTCAAGCAGAGGCTTGAATATCACTTTGATGTTTTATTCCTGATGTTTTACAAGTTGTCACTCCCCAATAATTTAGTTTATTTTGCAGTTCATTATTCAAAAGATCTAGGTTGGTGAGAAATATTTCATTTCCATTACTCTCTTGTAAGTTAGTCTCCTTTTGGTAATAAAATAATTTTTGCCTTGAGGTATCGTTAAGATAACATTATGATGTTTTACTTAGAAATAAAAAAAATAAAGTTCGCCTTAAATTCAAACACTTCTTCCGCATCATGTCTACATTTTTTAATAGCCAATAAATGCATCTTCTTGAAGTTTTTGGATAATGTAACCATATAGCATTAGATATCTTTCTATAAGTTTTTGTTCTTAAGGAAATATAGGTACCACAATCTTGTAAACATTACTGTAAACTATAACTTGAGGTAAACTCAACCTGAAAACATTGATTTTAAATCTGTTGGGATATGCTTCTGATATAGTCACGTAATCATGAGATGTCCCAAATCTTATCCTTCTCTTCATCACTATACTTTCCTTTTCCCTCCTACTGTGCACATACTCCCTCTCTTCCTTGCATCTTCCTCCTATAACCTACCTTTCCCTCCTGTTCCAACTTACCATCGAAATGGGAGACTATCCTAAGGTTTATAGGTCATTCATTTCCTGATCCTCTGCGTTTGGCTCATATGGATATTGATATCAGAATGGAGTTCAGAAGAGATCTTGGATATATCTTTCGCTTTTTCCCTTTATTGGCTATATCCATCTGGGTCTTTTTTTTTATTGGGGGGGCTCTTACTTAGATGTGCCAGTGGTCCAAATAGGAACATTTTTTTTTATATCAGTTATGGCCTCATTGGTTGATTGGTACTCGTTGCTCCTAATTTCAGTGTTTTGACAGTTATTTATTTCTGGTTTTGTTGTTGATTTCCTATATTTTGTTTCTGTCTGTCTACCTATTTATCTATCTGTCTATACACACAGACATATATATATATATATATATATATATATATATATATATATATATATATATATATATATATATATATATATATATATATATATATATATATATATATATATATATATATATATATATATATATATATACACACATACATACATACATACACACGCATACTGTATATATATATATATATATATATATATATATATATATATATATATATATATATATATATATATATATACATACATACTTTACACTTATATATAAGTAAAGACAAAATCCACGAAGGAAAGAGAAACAATGGAGTGCTGCAAGGCCTTTCGACTTATAGTCTGCTAAGTAAAGAACTATAAGTCGAAAGGCCTTGCAGCACTCCATTGTTTCTCTTCCCTTTGTGGATTTTGTCTTTATTTATATATTCGTCATGTTCCATATTTTCGTGATTCAGTAATACATACATACAGGAAACCATCACATATGCAAAGCGATCACGAGGGTTTCATGAGTCAAAATCGTGGTTGGGAGCATCTATTTAGTTTTTTTTATTTTCTTACTACTAGATCTGAATATTGGTGATTCCAGTTTTATAATAGATTCAGCGATTTGTTAAGATTTTTCAATAATATTTTCATATCATTGTTTGATTAGAAGTTACTAGTACGTTATCTTTACATTATTGGATTAGGCTTCAGTAGTTTAAAAGACATGCCATTTTTATAGTCCTACCATGACTTAATGAATTAATATTTATTATCTTTTAATTTATATAGGCTTTGTCACTATCTCATAAGCATAGTTTAAGTAAAATGTCCAGTCCAACTTGCAGAATGACCTCATATAAAATCGAAATTATTTTTTAGATCAGTATTTTTCAAAGTTCATTTTCAGTTACCCATAAGCATAGTTTAAGTAAAACAATATAAGTCTAACCAACAGTTATGAAATGGAACGTATTTTATCCATAATTTTTCAAAGTTCATTCTCCTCCATCCTCTACTTTCTCCCACTTCACAATTTTTTTTTCTACATTCTCCAACTCACCTCCAGCGTTGGAGAACCTCCAGAGATGTCTACATCAAATGCTCGTTAACTTTACACCTTCTGGATCTACGGTATGGAAAGAGAGGCCTGATCTGAATACTGAATCTCAATACTCACAAGGGTCGGAAAATGTGTTGCTCTTGCCTCTTCACTAACGAAGCAAGTGTGGTTGAACACCTTATCTTTAAGAAACTCTCCTCTTTATTTGTACTGAAGTATCTGTAAATAGCTTTTCCATGCTCAGTGATTCTATGTGATAATGAAATTTTATGCAGTAGTTATTGTGTTTCTTTTAAATCTTGCTGCCTGGAAACTCATATAGAGATTTTATGTCTTTGTCTTTGTAAAAAAAAGAAAAGAAACATAAATGTTAAAGATTCATTTTCTCTGAACACATTTATATATATATATATATTATATATATATATATATATATATATATATATATATATATATATATATATATATATATATATATTAAATTAAGAACTTTTCAAGAAACAATTGAGTGTTTAAAGTTGA
Source organism: Macrobrachium rosenbergii (assembly GCF_040412425.1). NCBI lineage: Eukaryota > Metazoa > Arthropoda > Malacostraca > Decapoda > Palaemonidae > Macrobrachium > Macrobrachium rosenbergii. The sequence continues at coordinate 37,150,517 of NC_089743.1, forward strand.
GTGTTTAAAGAATTAAGTTCACAGAGAGCAAGTGTTTAAAAAATATGAGAAATATATGACTGGCGAAATTGGTGGAAAGCTTCGAGTTTGATGAAAAACTTTATCATACTCTTTGCCTGCGCAGACATTACGAGTGTGTTTAGGAAAGATACCGCTTCAGGAATTTGTAAAACGATATAATGAGAGACTTAGTGAAAGGAAAATGGTTGCATGTGGTATCGTTTTCTCTGAATACACACACGTAATAATAATAATAATAATAATAATAATAATAATAATAATAATAATAATAATAATAATAATAATAATAATAATAATAATAATAATACACTTCTCCCAAGAATAGGGTATTTTGCTTAAACAGGAAATTACAAGGGGAATAAAATTGATAAAATTAGTTGTAGAATATACAGGTCGTAATAATAATAATAATAATAATAATAATAATAATAATAATAATAATAATAATAATAATAATAATAATAATAAATAATAATATAGGTACACTTTTTCCAAGACCATGGTATTTAGTATTAGGTGATAATTGACAAAGGGAATAAATGTTGTATAAATTAGTTTTTATTAATTAGTTATAGACAATCATAAATATAACAATAATAAGAAAATCTTAAGTTACTAGTCACTGAGAATATAAATGGGATAAGATTTCAGCAACGATATCAGAAATAATGATTCCAAAATGAAGTTAGTATCTGTCTCGATACTGTTGGTAAAACACGATGTGAAAATTATAATCTTGTAGTGAAAAGCGTATTCAAAAATCGTGAGGAAATCAAACATTTATAAGTCATTGTGGCTCTTAATAATATACAGTACATATATCTGGTGAGAGTAAGCAGTAGATTCTATATAAATATAAGTATAAATATACAAAAACAAACAGAAAAAGTGACTATTCCCCTTTCCCTGCATTCGCTAATTTTCTCTCTCTTTTTCTCCCCCTCTTTGTTCTCTGTACATATTTTCATACTTATTCTCTAATACTGTCTCTCCAGGCCTGTAAGATATCAAGAGAGACGCAACCCCCAAGGTCTAAGCTCATTCGCTGTGTCCAAAATGTGCATTCATATTTTCCCCCTAATGCCGAGTATTCCGACTCATTCAGAACAAGTAGAGCATTCCAAATTGTAAGTGTAATCGTATAGCGTAAACGGTTTGAAACGTACTAACCTAATCATAGAGTAAGTCTTACAACGACACCCAAGTTTACTTCACTCATATTCCAAATAGCACTTGAGACACTGCATTGCGTTGTGTATATATAGTCTAAGACATAAACGATATAAACTTACTGTTACTTCAAATGGCGCATTCGATATTCCCAGCCTAAACTAGAATGAGATTGGCATGAGCACAACCTCTACTTCGTAACCCTCATCTAAAGCACACTTCAAGAAATTCTCCTCACATTTAGATATGCATATCTCCTGAAGGAAATCTCCCTAAATGAACTTTAAACCGACAACTATGAGTCCCTGCTGGATAGGACTACACTGCAGTAATCATGCTGTGACGAGACTGGCTTCATGGCCCTCCTTGACCACCACCAAACGTTCGACTGAACAACAAGCGATGTCCGGTAGTTAAGCACCGTTACACGTATACTTACAATTAGATACATGAAACAACAAAACACCATACTTTTCACAACCAAATATAAACACAACAAAACATAGTAACTTTCTTCTACAAAATATGTATTTCCGCTTTACGTAAATTTAGAAAAAATACATAAAACTATACCACAACTTGCGGAAAAGCACAACCACTCTTGTCGAAGTTTCGACACCGCGAGAAACTCGAAAATTTCCTAATTTAATATTCGTTATACTTTTTAACATAATGTAGTGAAATTTAATGATGTGTCTGAATATTTTTGTTTCCTATGGGAGAAGTTAGAGAAGGAGAGAGAGGCAGAGAGACAGACAGGCAAACACAGAGAGAGGGGGTGAGGGGAGAGAAAGATGAGAGAGTTAGAGAGATTAATTAATAGTATACGAATAAAACTGTTTGATTAATTAGTTTCTCTTACCGAAAGATCGAAACAATGGGAAAACGTCTCTCGCTCTGAAAGCAATATTCCTGGCCGAACACCGCTGAATGACATGAATTAACACTAGAAAAACCGAAGTCCTACACCTACCATTACCGTCCGAGCAGTCATTTTGACTAATTTAATAGAAAAGTATCTAATTTCCCAATAAAATTAGTTTAGTAGTTCTCTTGCGACTTTACATCAGTTAGTATACCATTTACATGGAAATGAGAGAGGAAGTACATGATAAGGCTGTGTCGCCAAATAGTTTATTAGTGCATAGAGTGCTGTCCATATTACATACAAAGTTTTTCCAGTCTAAACTCCTATAGGAATGAAAAAAAAATTTCATTGTCTTATTTATTTTCTTTATGATATTAAATTTTCATAACAAATCAACTTCCCGTTTTGTTCCTCTAAATGAAAATATACAATAATAGCAAAAGGTGTTAAAAAATTCAAAGCCAATAAAAATGTACATACTATGGGAAACCTTTCTCCAATATTGTTTAGGTTTCACTTGGTATTAGCCAAACAGCGAGTAAAATTATTAACATCCATATTGATTTTTGGGAATATTTTTGCTGTTTTGCATAGAATATACAGTAGTTATTAAAATTGCAGATACGAATAGGCAAAAAAAAAAAAAAAATATTAGGTCTGTGATGGAGAACGTGTTTATCCTTACTTCTTGCACAGTTTACAAGATACAATTTGTTTAGTTACGGCAGTGGATTTTCCACACACACATATTTCTCACATTTTTTGCAGGTCATAACCGTTTTGTTGTTTTTGCACATGCGGATCTGGCATAGCTTCCGTTTCTTATTGGATTTACTACTAACCTCTTCCAAAATCTCTTTAGAATATTCATTACTTTCAGCCATCTTTAAATTTGTAAAAGAATCTGCCAATTCCTCTGCTAATCCAAGATTAAAATAGCGACGGCTGTTTTTCCCCTGTGACCTCTGAATACAATATCCATGCATTGATACTTGCAAGATCGAGAATATTGTAAAATATATGCAAAGGCCAACGTTTGGAAGGGCACCTTGTGGAATAATTACGCCCCATGTGGTCAAGTACATATACTCCAAATTTGGTTGCACTATAATACTCAACAGTTTCTGGCTTCTTCTTCTGCCCATCTCCGACTGAAACAGTACGATGAAGTAAACTGAATATAAAGTCTGTCTTGTTTTTCTTGCTTTGGTATACTGTCAATGTATCCTTATTCTTCAGCAGATGTGTATCATCAGTTAACCTTTCCGTGACTTTATTTGAGGTAGAATTTCTTTATAGGCGCGATTCATTGTGCTAACAATACAGGTGTTTTTTGCTTTCAAATGTTCAGCTAATTGAAGAGATTTGAATAAATTGTCAGTTGTGACATTTCTACCTTTCCCAGTGAATGGTTCCATTAATCGTAGCACAACATAAGCTGATAAGGGCTGATTTCCTGGTCGAAATTCATCTTTTTCCAAGTAAGGAAATGCATTTAATATATACTTTGATAGCAGCAACCCAAAACTTTATTCCAAATTTGTCTGGTTTATTTACCGTATACTGTAGGAAAGGACATTTGCATTTTGAGGGAAAAAGTTGTTCATCAATCATGATGTTCTCGTGTGGCTTATAAGCGGCTCTGCAATTCCCAATAAATCTTTTCCACACTTCAAAAATATGAGCAAATTTATCTGTGCGTAAACGTCCTGACCTCATTGTTTTTATGTCAGATCTTATAAACCGCATTATCTCTTTGAATTTGTGACGTGGCATTGTATCCCTGAAAAGGTGGACCCCATTTTTCTGACCATAAAATTCAATTGCCTGATTCTTTGTCAAAATCCCACGAGCATTGATGATTCCAATTGCTGCAAGAATTTCTTCATGAGATACTTTGTAATCATAGTTTTTCAAGACTCTTCTGCCTTCAGCTTCAGTGCACTTCCTGATGTGTTGAATGACATAATCATCTATGGATATCCCAAAGGCACTCATGTAACTGCTTTTTTTTGTATAAGACGCTTTGCAAAAGAGGTAGGGCCAGGAGTTTACCTCAGTATGTTTGCTGAGAAAATCTCCCACAATCTTCAGCTGCATGAGACACCGTACCGCATTTAGCTCTAATCGTGTTTGATGATGAATATTCGTCTTGAAATGGGAGTTCCTCTGTAAAAATAAATAAAGGAATATATATAAAGGATGCAGGAGGAGAAAACTTACATAGCAATATTTCAACACAATATAATAATAATAATAATAATAATAATAATAATAATAATAATAATAATAATAATAATAATAATAATAATAATGTGATGGAACTGAACGCGTCTTTCCGTACACGTCTTCAGGTTTGCTTCCTAGACACGGGCGAGGCTTGTGGACGGGGCAGCCAAAATGGTTGCTTGGCTGTTTGTGTTAGTGCGAGCTGTATTTGAAAAAAATAACAAGCACAATAATTAAATTCTTATAGCATAATGAACTACTCAATAAGTTAGGAAAAGTCGTGATGTATCAACTAAATAATGATGATAGTTCAGCCATGTAAAGCGTCTCTATGTCTAAAAGCAATCAAAATGACTGCTTGGCCATTCTAGTGTTAATCCGTGTATTCAGTGGAAGAAAAGCTAATGAGTTCTGTCTCTCATCCCATGCTCTGACATTTGATGTTTCTGTCGCTCTGCTTATCTGATGGCTTCGTGCCCTGATCGGCAGCTGATTGGATCAAGCAAATTTGAGAATTTTGAAGGTTAAATACATGACTGAATGAGGTGAGTGTTGTCAAACGTTTACTAAAAAATGAAGTGAATGATAAATTTGTGTGATAATAAGAAAGAAAAAGTGAGTCCGCCCTAGATTTCATAAACTCTCGTCGTTAACGTATCACACACACACACACACACACACACACACACACACACACACACACACACACACACACACACACACACACACACAAGCATCACAAAAATGTCGAATACAAGTCAACGACTTATTACTAGTTGTAACCGGAGGTCCATGTGATTATCCAGCATTTGTCAAAGGTTTGTTGTTCTCCACACGCGGTTTGTTCTCCACAGAGTGTCGCTGGCTTGTTTTCAACCTGTTTGTGATATGTATGAGATAAGTTGCCGACGTGTGTTTACGATATGTTTGACCATATTGTGGAAGAACCTAAAACTCACAAGAGACGGAAAAATCCTGAATCCCAGTAGTTCTTTAGCTGTATATTTCCAGAAGGCTTTATCACGCCTGTGCGAACATCACGGACTCATTGAATATTCCTTGATCTTCCTTCGTCGGCGAATCTATTCAGAAAGAGTTGCAGCGTGCAAGGGATATATATGATCTCTTTGCATTTCGAATGCATATTGCAAAAATGTATTTTCACACCTTTGGGGACCATGTCTGCAATGATTGGGATTTGTGAAGACGGTAAGAAAGCTTCATAACTCTGAATTTCACTGAAGTGATGGTATATATATATATATATATATATATATATATATATATATATATATATATATATATATATATATATATATATATATATATATATATATACTGTATATATATGTATATATATATATATATATATATATATATATATATATATATATATATATATATATATATATATATATATATATATATATATATATATATATATATATATATATATATATATATATATATATATATATGTGTGTGTGTGTGTGTGTGTGTGTGTGTGTGTATGTATTTAAGTTCGGGTGACCTATGAGTTTCAACTTGACCTTACTTGACCTTACCTTCAAGATCCTCGCATTCGATTCCCTTTGTGTCACGCATGATGTATAGTGAAAGGGGTATTAGATAACAGCAGTAATGAAAAAAAAATACAAGTATTGTGTACCAGAAATATACTGTTATATTCATGGATAAACTTAAACGAAGCATGGGAATATAATAATCAATCGATTTCTCGTTTAAATGAGTAACCGAATGTTTATGTTTCGATTATGTTTACGCTAATCCGGTTTAAATTTACTATGTTAGCTTATATTCAAGGTTGCCAGCATTAAACAAATACTATTGATTACAAAGAAAAGTAGTAAAAGTTATGTTGAAAGAAGTTTTATAAGCAGTGAACAGAATCGAAACCCTAGTTAATTTCTCAAGATTTGCACAGTGTCAAATAGCACTGATATCTCTGAATATTAGTTACTAAAGTGAATATGGACAGAGGAATAAGCTTCACGTGCCCAAAAATTCTTGTCGTGTTAGGATGAAGTGACAAGTGTAAATGAAGAATAATTCCTCACCGAGCGATTTAGAATTTAAAATGTCACATGTCTAATTCTTCAAAAATGATTGACCAGCGTTTAGGATTAACGTGCAATCAGGTCGGGAGATTGTTGCCCAGAAAAGGAAAAATGCAGATGGCTCTCTCTCTCTCTCTCTCTCTCTCTCTCTCTCTCTCTCTCTCTCTCTCTCTCTCTCTCTCTCTCTCTCTCTCTTTACATATATATATATATATATATATATATATATATATATATATATATATATATATATATATATATATATATATATATATATATATATATATATATATATATATATATTTATATATATATATGATATTGCCTTGTAATATGTATATCATTCATGATTTTGTTATATTTACTGTTCTAGTTGTCATATGTTATGTGTAATAATAATAATTGTTGAAATATTGTATGCAGTGTAATGTCAGATCTCAAAAGAGTTAATAGTTCTTCGTTTGGCGAGCAGGTTCCGTTCTCAGCTACCACTCTGTTGGCCGCGAGTTCGAATCTCCGACCGGCCAATGAAGAATAAGAGGAATTTATTTCTGGTGATAGAAATTCATCTCTCGCTATAATGTGGTTCGGATTCCACAATAAGCTGTAGGTCCTGTTGCTAGGTAACCAATTGGTTCTTAGTCACGTAAAATAAATGTAATCCTTTGGGCCAGCCCTGGGAGAGCTGTTAATCAGCTCAGTGGTCTGGTTAAACTAAGATACACTTAACTTTTTCAAAAGAGTTAATAATTTAGGTAAATTAACAGCATAATTTAGAATTAATAATACGTTTTTAATAATATAACATAGTATATGATTGCGTATTTTGTCTCCCAGCTAAGTGTGTTCTGCGAATGCTTTGTTTTGCTTCGATTGTCATCACAAAAGATAACGTATTGACAGGTCGGGGTAGCAATAAGCTGCTCAGTTCTGACAAACAACTTTGGTTCTTCGTCGTGTTTTAAAAACATGCCCTTTATAATTAGCCAGCTGCAGTCTGTTTTGATCGTGTTAAGATTTCGTTAAAAGCTTTGTCCCATGTGATTTTCTGGTAAAGATGTGTACCTTTTTGAGAAATACGAATGAGTTGTTGCACCGAAGCATTTGGCAATTGCGTCATGTTTAAAATTACATTTCTCTGATCACGTATTGCTCCAATACGCTAGTTTTGGCCCCAAAACATTTTACTCAGGAAGTGACGTCATCTGATTACTTCACTCCTAGCAGTAATCCTAAAAGTTTGCTCATTCTGATTTCATAGACCTTTTGTGTGGTTCTCTCTCTCTCTCTCTCTCTCTCTCTCTCTCTCTCTCTCTCTCTCTCTCTTCAAAAGAGAGAAGTTATTAGCGTAAAATATTTGTGTGGTCATTGATATTAGTCTTAGCTTTTGAGATCTGATAGTAGCGGTAACAAGTGTATATATTTGTAATAGTGCCTATCAGAAAGTGTGGTTTGTGAATCTTGAGCAGCTGCTTTTGGAGTAACTTTTGTGAAAGTTTTCACAAGCTTGTGTAAGGTAAAGTGAATTTTACTTATTATTACCATGGTATAATAAGGTGTATTAAGGGATTTTTGCCTATGTGAAATTGATTTTGGTAAATCTTTTGTGTATTTTTGTGTGTTCTTGTGTTTGCAATCTCTTAATTTTTGACATCTTATATAGTGGTAATTTAACATTTATTTATTTAGCAATTTAAGTATTTCTTAATAATTTAACATAGCATACGTGACTTAATTTTCATTTACTAAGATTTTCTTTTCAAATCTTGAGTAATTCTTCATAGTGTAAATTTTGCATAATTTAATTTCTTGATAAATTAAAGTTTTGTGATTTACTTTTGTTTAATAATTTAACTCAAGAATTAATTAAATTTTGTGTTGTTTTCAAGTGATAGTAACTTTTTTTTCAGATTGTGAATTCTAATTATAAATTGTGAATTTAAAAATAAATTTTTGTATTTAAAGTTTTTAAAAAACAGTGTTTCATTTATTGACCACCAGTGAATAGGATTAATTGTGTGCATAAGGCAAAATGATAAATATTTTTTGTTCCTTTTGTTTTGCTGAAGTGAATTAAGACCAGGGAAACAGTTAAAGTTGTATGATGGAGTGATGCCCTTTTACTTTAGTATATTTTTTGTTTAATTGTTGATACTGCACACTTATTTTCATAAACTTAGTCTGATTATTCACTTGATTAATACGCTTTTTAAGGGATCACCATTACCTTTAGAGTACCCAGTCTTAATTTTTTTTATTGTTGTGAGAGTTCAGGTATTTAGCTGAAGTGAGGTAAATTTTTAATTCTGTGATTAGTTATGTAATAACCAGATACTTGGAACAATTCACAATATATATATATATATATATATATATATATATATATATATATATATATATATATATATGTATATACATATACAGTATATATATATATGTATATACATATATATATATATATATATATATATATATATATATATATATATATATATATATATATATATATATATATATATATATATATATATATATATATATATATATATATATATATATATATATATATATATATATATATATATATATATATATATATATATATATATATATATATATATATATATGTGTGTGTGTGTGTGTGTGTGTGTGTTATATATGTGTATATATATATATATATATATATATATATATATATATATATATATATATATATATATATATATATATATATATATATATATATATATATATATATATATATATATATATATATATACATACACACATATATATATATATACACACACACACACACACACACATATATATATATATATATATATATATATATATATATATATATATATATATATATTGTCACGAATTGTTCCAAGTATCTGGTTATTACATAACTAATCACAGAATTCAAAAATTTACCTCACTTTAGCTAAATACCAGAACTCTCACAACAATAAAAAAATTAAGACTGGGTACTCTAAAGGTAATGGTGATCCCTTAAAAAGCGTATTAATCAAGTGAATAATATATATATACTTAGCTTTAACTTTATATCTCTATTGTGAGAATGAATGTGTGTAAGGTGAAAACTTGAATATTTTCAGCTGTTGGTTTCTTGTGTGACCTCTTCAGCAGACTCTTAGCAACGCTTCAGATCTATTTACACCAGTGGATACTTGCACGAGAGAGAGAGAGAGAGAGAGAGAGAGAGAGAGAGAGAGAGAGAGAGAGAGAGAGAGAGAGAGAGAGAGAGAGAGAGACTTATTCCATCAACACATTTCCTTTGTTCAGAGATTTCTCTGGTAAAATAATGGAATAAATGTTGAAAGTGGAAGGTTAAGGACATCCCTTGTGGTGGCAAAGAGCTTCCGGCTGGTCACAGAATTCGTGAATAAAAACGGGATACGAATATCTGATAATGAACTCAGTAGCTTTGCTTGTGGCCAAAGCAACTGCAGTATTTGTTTTTTGACGTCAAAGGCTTGCTTTCTTTGAAGTATCACTTTGTTGATTAGAAAGAAAATATGTTTTGCTGTGTGCAGACTGCTTAGTTGTGATGTAAATCCTGAAACTCAGATATATGAGATGAAAAAAAGGAAAAAGAGGATTGTAGGATTATATACAAGTGAAATATGATGCATGAATTTCAAGCTTCAGACATAAGATTATTCGTATTTTTCGTACTCTGGTGCAGCTTATGAAGCTTTCTGTCAGATTTTCGAGATAAATCTCTGTTTTTATGACAGCACCATTCATGTTGTGAATAAATTGACATAAAACCTTCATGTATGAGGTTCATTGTAATGGAAAGAATGAAACCACCTTCTGTCTGTTTATTTACACATTTAAATCACGTACCATTTTTACGTTATTAATAAAGTATGTTAATATGTAAACTTGTTCTATATATCTTTAAAGTTATTTATAAAATTAGGAATGGCATTTCTAGTATTAGAAGGATTTCTCTCTATAAAATTCAATTTATTTTATTTTTTTATGACAATCTTAAGGCAAACAACTTGCTAAGCATATTGGTAATGTACTGAATCTCTCTACCCAGATGCTTATTTCCAAAATTGATTTCAAATTAGCTAAAATTTTCAGTAAATAAATAAATAATGCAAGACTCTACCGTACCTTACTTCAGGAGCTGTACCCCTTCACTCAAATTAGAAAATAAAAATAAATAATTAAATAAAACATATGAAACAACTTACCCCGTATAATAAAGAGGTAACTGTGTATGTTGCTTAATTAACTGCTTCATTTATGTGCTCCTTTCACGCTGGGAAGCTTATGAAGATATAGGTAACTACCAACCATAGCATCAAGTATGGCTGCTAAATTGCCTAATAGTCTTTCATTCTTGACAGGAAAATAGGCATTGGAAATGTTCTTACCAAACTAATTATTCGATTCGACAGTATGTTTATTTACTGAAATACTATATATAACAAAATGTGCTCAATTTACTATGGAAAGCTACAAAATAGTAGAATTTATATAAATAAAACCAAAGTTAAATGGATTCTTTCGCTTCATTTTTATCGTTCTTTTTAATGGTTAAAACGATTATGCAGTCAGAGAGAATAAGTCCTGAGGACGAAGGAATATAAGGTAGTTTAATTTCATAGAGAGAGAGAGAGAGAGAGAGAGAGAGAGAGAGAGAGAGAGAGAGAGAGAGAGAGAGAGAGAGAGAGAGAGAGAGGCAGGTAGACAGACAAATGGTGGTAAACATGCAACATTTTTAATTTTCTATTTTCCTTAATGAATTTCTTAAGTCGCGAGCAATTAAGGTTGATTTATTTTTTCTTCTCTGCTAACTGAGCTCTTCTTTCTGTATTCGCTTCTGCTGCTACTTTCAATTTGACATCATATTCTTTGGGAGCTTGATTTTCAATGGCCCCTGTGGGCGTGTTCCATATGGATAGTGTTCATGCTCTGAATAATAATAATAATAATAATAATAATAATAATAATAATAATAATAATAATAATAATAATAATAATAATAATAACAACAACAAATGACCCCTCCTGAATTTCCTCAGCAATTTAACGCTGTCTGCGATGGCATTTACGAATGGAAGAGAGCCCCCCTCCCCATTCCCAGGGTACCTACGTCTCTTTCAAACAAGTTTTTTATCAGAATTTACAAAATATGTCCTTGTTCCATATATCAGGAATTTGCTAATGTGTCCAGCAACAATATTCCTGCCAGAAAAAAAATGGAATTGCTTAAGTTTGTAATAATGTTATCAATATTCAGACCCTTGTAAAAATAATTTGATTAAAGTGATGAGGCTTAATTAATCTTTGTGACGATATCTTGACTTCAGAAAAAAAAACTACTTATTAAATTAAGGTCCGATAATATCCCGCAAAATATTAGTTATATGATGCGACTTTCGTTATTGTGTGTGTGGGTGTGTGTTTGAGAAACAAGAGAATTGTAGATTATTATACTATATGCATTTTTATTGGCCTTGAAGGATATGTAAAGTTATTTTTGCACGTTGTTACTCTTTGTCTAACAAAATTTGACGGAGTTATATTCAGACAGTGTCAGTATAATTCTTTAAAGAAACTGAGAAAATTTAGATCATTTAAGACCCGGGAATCTTGGTTCAGTGTTGACGAGCTGTGTTCCTGGTGTGGCTAGCCTATTTGTTTTAGTTTCTTGCTTTTGTGAATATGAAACAGGAATTAGTGTGATACTCAATTATATATATATATATATATATATATATATATATATATATATATATATATATATATATATATATATACTGTATATATTATTATATATATATATATAAATAATTAAATATATATATAAATAATTAAATATATATATATATATATATATATATATATATATATATATATATATATATATATATATATATATATATATATATATATATATATACACACACACACACACACAAATGAATGGTCATCATTCGGTCCCCGAACTAGTGGGAAGGGTATGATATGTTTTGTGTTCCCCAAAAAATCTGAATTACAGCTGGTAAATTAACAGTTAATTAGATAACGGTTTAGTTAGTTGACTGTTGATGGTCGTAGTTACAGTAAAGTGAAAGAGAAAGGGAAGGTAAAATGTAATACAAATCATCTAATTCTGTACCACTGCCTCTCTAGAAGTAATTTTCTTCGCAAGCTGGTGAAAGATTTAATGGGATATTCTCTCTCTCTCTCTCTCTCTCTCTCTCTCTCTCTCCTGATGCTTGCCCTAAAATTACAAGACCATATATATATATATATATATATATATATATATATATATATATATATATATATATATATATATATATATATATATATTGATATATATATATATAAAAATATATATATATATATATATTGAGTAAAAAAGCCACAATAATATAATTGATAAATTGTATATTTTAAGATACAAAAATATACAAAAAGGGGATAAAACCAAGGAAGCTTTCGACCGTTTGCGCAACGGTCCTCTTCAGCCAAATGAATAAAAATACTTGTTTTTCTTAAAAAGACACGTTAAAAAGAATTTTGGTGATAGTCGATCCAGGAAAACATCGAACTCTCTTTCAGTGTGGACTTGGCAGTTACGTAATGGCTGTTTCCCCGTATCTGTGGGCCAACCGTTGTGATCTTAACGGCTGTCGCTGGAGCGTACGGTGCTCACCACTGGTGACTAAGTGGTTCGTGGGTGGAGAACGACTTTCAGCATCGGTTCTGTGACAACTGCCACTTCGGCAACCTGTGCGGGGAGAGATGAGGAAGACACAGTAATTTTAGGGCAAGAATCAGGAGAGAGAGAGAGAGAGAGAGAGAGAGAGAGAGAGAGAGAGAGAGAGAGAGAGAGAATATCCCATTAAATCTTTCACCAGCTTGCAAAGAAAATTACTTCTGGAGAGACAGTGGTACAGAATTAGATGATTTGTATTACATTTTACCTTCCCTTTTTCTTTTACTTTGCTGTAACTACGACCATCAACAGTCAACTAACTAAACCGTTATCTAATTAACTCTTAATTTTAACAGCTGTAATTCAGATTTTTCTGGGGAACACAAAAAAACATATCATTCCATTCCCACTAGTTTGGGGACCAAATGATGACCATTCATTTGTGAGCTGAAAGCGCTTGTCCCATTTCTACATGATCAGAAAAGGAACCTCTCGACGAGGATGGGATTCGAACCCACGCAGGGAGACCCTATTGGATTAGCAGTCCAACGCCTTAACCACTCGGCCACCTCGTCATGGAGATGAGATCAGATATGAACTGTCATGGTGAGGCTGTATCCTGATGGTGCATCCACACTGCCATAAAATATGTTTATGGTCATAAACTTGTCATAAAAATGTCATAAACATGTTGCTAACATCTCTTAAAGTCAGAAACATGTTAAAAACAAGTCAGCAACCATAAGTGCTGGATGAATCGTTGGACAACGCTGGATAATTGTATGAAATATGGTCACGACTACCAATAAGTATTCAACATGTTGATGTCATGAACGTGTCATAAATATGGCGCTAATATCTCTTACATGTCAAAAACATGTTGAAAACAAGTCGACGACCACTAGCGGAGAACGAATAGTTGGCCAGTGCTGGATAATTGTGTGAAGCACAAGTCAGGACTACCAACAATTCGTTGACTTGTGTTTAACCTGTTTTTGATGTGTGTGCGATAAGTTTCTTACTTGTGTTTATTACATGTTTTACTGTAGTGTGGATGCACCTTAAAACTCGTAGTATATAGACAGTATGACATGTAGAAGGAAGAATTTAGGGAAGTAAAACTATCTTGAGAAATGAATGCTGAGATATGGACCTAATACTGAATATAATATTAGGAATGAACTTACATTATAGAGTCAGTAATATTCTTCAGGCGTTTTTTCCCACTTGCTAAACCCAGTATTTCAGAATTTTAGAATATGATCATCTATATCAAATATCTTCCACTCCAGTTCTGTTGCTTCCGATCATCTTCGTAGTCCTGTAAGGCAAAGATACACTGTTATGATATTATCTGTGCTTCTTGACTATATAACCTAATCCTGTGCTCTTTCTATAATTTCTCTATGTTTACTGGTAGAGATTACGAAGAGTCTAACTTTTTTCTCTTCTGGACAAAGTATTTTTTCTTTCCCTTAGTAAAATTTACGAGTTTTAATTTTCTAAGAGAAATTATATTAGTGTGTGTGTTGCTTTATATCTGAGGTATCTTCTATTATTTAAATACACTCTAGAATTACGCTTCCTTTAGCAGTCGTCTTTGATATAGAGCCATTGAGTAAAAGTATTTTTTTGTTAAGAATTGCATAATATAGTCTGTGTCCACTAAAAAAAAAAAATATAAGATCGAAATTAAATATTCTCGAAAATTCCCGATGGTAGAAAAACAACTTGAAGACTAAAACTGTCTCTCTCTCTCTCTCTCTCTCTCTCTCTCTCTCTCTCTCTCTCTCTCTCTCTCTCTCTCTCTCTCTCTCTCTCTCTCTCTGTCTTTCTTTGGGTTATAACCAGATGTCGTTCGGTAACTAGCCAGCAACCACCAGGAACCATCAATTTTGGCTGCAACACTGAATTCGAAAAGTGTCTCATTCCAGTCCAATAACTTGCATATTAAAGGGGAGAGAGAGAGAGAGAGAGAGAGAGAGAGAGAGAGAGAGAGAGAGAGAGAGAGAGAGAGAGAGAATATCCTATTAAATTTTTCACCAGCTTGCGAAGAAAATTACTTCTAGAAGGGCAGTTGTATAGAATTAGATAATATGTATTATATTTTACCTTCGCTTTCTCTCTCACTTTACTGTAACTACGACCATCAACAGTCAACTAACTAAACCGTTATCTAATTAACTGTTAATTTTAACAGCTGTAATTCAGATTTTGGGGAACACAAAACATATCATTCCCTTCCCACTAGTGCGGGGACCGAATGATGACCATTCATTTGTGAGCTGAAAGAGCTAGTCCCATTTATGCATGATCAGAAAAGGAACCTCTCGACGAGGATGGGATTCGAACCCACGCAGGGAGACCCTATTGGATTAGCAGTCCAACGCCTTAACCACTCGGCCACCTCGTCATGGAGATGAGATCAGATATTAACTGTCAAGATGAGGCTGTATCCTGATGGTGCATCCACAGTCCCGTAAAATACAGTTATGGTCATAAACTTGTCAAAAAAATGTCATAAACATGTTGCTAACATCACTTACATGTCAAAAACATGTTGAAAATAAGTCAGCGACCGTAAGCGCTGGATGAATCGTTGGACAACAGTGGATAATTGTATGAAATATGGTCACGACTACCAATAAGTATTCAACATGTTCATGTCATAAACGTGTCATAAATATGGCGCTAATATCTCTTAGTCAAAAACATGTTGAAAACAAGTCGACGACCACTAGCGGAGAACGAATAGTTGGTCAGTGCTGTGAAGCACTAGTCAGGACTACCAACAATTCGTTGACTTGTATTCAACCTGTTTTTGATGTGTGTGCGATAAGTTTCTTACTTGAGTTTATTACATGTTTTACTGTAGTGTGGATGCACCTTAAACTCGTAGTATATAGACAGTATGACATGTAGAAGGAAGATTTTAGGGAAGTAAAATTACCTTGAGAAATGAATGCTGAGATGCGGACCTAATACTGAATATTAGATTAGGTATGAACTTACATTATAGAGTCAGTAATATTCTTTAGGCGTTTTTTCCCACTTGCTAAATTTAGTGTTTCAGAATCTTAGAATATGATCATCTATATCAAATATCTGCCACTCCAGTTCTGTTATTTCCGATCATCTTCGTGGTCCTGTAAGGCAAAGATACACTGTTATGATATTATCTGTACTTCTTGACTATATAACCTAATCCTGTGCTCTTTCTTTAATTTCTCTATGTTTACTGGTAGAGATTACGCAGTCTTACTTTTTTCTCTTCTGGAAAAAGTATTTTTTCTTTCCCTTAGTAAAATTTACGAGTTTCAACTTTCTACGGGAAATTATCTTAGTTTGTGTGTTGCTTTATATCTGAGGTATCTTCTGTTTATTAAATGCACTCTAGAATTACGCTTCCTTTAGCAGTCGTCTTTGATCTAGAGCCGTTGACTAAAAGTATTTTTTTGTTAAGAATTGCATAATATAGTCTGTCTTATCATAAAAAAATATAAGATCGAAATTAAATATTCTTGAAAATTCCCAAAGGTACAAAAACAACTTGAAGACTAAAACTGTCAATGAAGTCTCTCTCTCTCTCACTCTCTCTCTCTCTCTCTTTGGGTTATAACCAGATGTCGTTCGGTAACAGGCCAGCAACCACCAGGAACCATCAATTTTGGCTACAACACTGAACTCGAAAATTGTCTCATTCCAGTCCAATAACTTGCATATTAAAGGGGAGAGAGAGAGAGAGAGAGAGAGAGAGAGAGAGAGAGAGAGAGAGAGAATATCCCATTAAATTTTTCACCATATTGCAAAGAAAATTACTTCTAGAAGGGCAGTTATATAGAATTAGATGATTTGTATTACATATTACCTTCGCTTTCTTTCACTTTACTATAACTACGACCATCAACATTCAACTAACTAAACCGTTATCTAATTAACTGTTAATTATAACAGCTGTAATTCAGATTTTTTGGGGAACACAAACTTATCATTGGATTCCCACTAGTTCAGGGACCGAATGATGACCATTCATTTGTGAGCTGAAAGCGCTAGTCCCATTTCTACAGGATCAGAAAAGGAACCTCTCGACGAGGATGGGATTCGAACCCACGCAGGGAGACCCTATTGGATTAGCAGTCCAACGCCTTAACCACTCGGCCACCTCGTCATGGGGATGAGATCAGATATGAACTGTCAAGATGAGGCTGTATCCTGATGGTGCTTCTACACTGCCGTAAAATATGTTTATGGTCATAAACTTGTCATAAAAATGTCATAAACATGTTGCTAACATCACTCACATGTCAGAAACATGTTGAAAACAAGTCAGCGACATTAAGTGCTGGATGAATCGTTGGACAACGCTGGATAATTGTATGAAATATGGCCACAACTACCAATAAGTATTCAACATGTTGATGTCATGAACGTGTCATAAATATGGCGCTAATATCTCTTACATGTCAAAAACATATTGAAAACAAGTCGACGATCACTAGCGGAGAACAAATAGTTGGCCAGTGCTGGATAATTGTGTAAAGCACTAGTCAGGACTACCAACAATTTGTTGACTTGTATTCAACCTGTTTTGATATGTGTACAATAATTTTCTTACTTGAGTTTATTACATGTTTTACTGTAGTGTGGATGCACCTTAAACTCGTGGTATATAGACAGTATGACATGTAGAAGGAAGATTTTAAGGAAGTAAAATTACCTTCAGAAATGAATGCTGAGATACGGACCTAATACTGAATATAAGATTAGGAATGATCTTACATTATAGAGTCAGTAATATTCTTTAGGCGTTTTTTCCCACTTGCTAAACTCAGTGTTTCAGAATCTTAGAATATGAACATCTATATCAAATATCTGCCACCCCAGTTCTGTTGTTTCCGATCATCTTCGTAGTCCTGTAAGGCAAAGATACACTGTTATGATATTATCTGTGCTTCTTGACTATATAACCTAATCCTGTGCTCTTTCTTTAATTTCTCTATGTTTACTGGTAGAGATTACGCAGAGTCTAACTTTTTTCTCTTCTGGACAAAGTATTTTTCTTTCCCTTAGTAAAATTTACGAGTTTCAATTTTCTAAGAGAAATTATATTAGTTTGTGTGTTGCTTTATATCTGAGGTATCTTCTGTTATTTAATTACACGCTAGAATTACGCTTTCTTTTGCAGCCGTCTTTGATATAGAGCCGTTGACTGAAAGTATTTTTTTGTTAAGAATTGGGTAATGTAGTCTATGTCTTATAAAAAAAGAAATATAAGATCGAAATTAAATATTCTCGAAAATTCCCGAAGGTAGAAAAACAATTTGAAGAATAAAACTATCAATGGAGTCTGTCTCTGTCTCTGTCTCTGTCTCTCTCTCTCTCTCTCTCTCTCTCTCTCTCTCTCTCTCTCTCTCTCTGGGTTATAACCAGATGTCGTTCGGTAACTAGCCAGCATCCACCAGGAACCATCAATTTTGGCTGCAACACTGAACTCGAAAAGTGTCTCATTCCAGTCCAATAACTTGCATAGAAAAGGAGAGAGAGAGAGAGAGAGAGAGAGAGAGAGAGAGAGAGAGAGAGAGAGAGAGAGAGAGAAAATATCCCATTAAATTGTTCACCAGCTTACGAAGAAAATTTCTTCTAGAGGGGCAGTTGTGTAGAATTAGATGATTTGTATTACATATTACCTTCGCTTTCTCTTTCACTTTACTGTAACTACGTCCATCAACAGTCAACTAACTAATCCGTTATCTAATTAACTGTTGATTTTAACAGCTGTAATTCAGAATTTTTGGCGGACACAAATATATCATTCAATTCCCACTAGTGCGGTGACCGAATGACGACCATTCATTTGAGAGCTGAAAGCGCTTGTCCCATTTCTACTGGACCAGAAAAGGAACCTGTCGACGAGGATGGGATTCGAACCCACGCAGGGAGACCCTATTGGATTAGCAGTCCAACGCCTTAACCACTCGGCCACCTCGTCATGGAAATGAGATCAGATATTAACTGTCAAGATGAGGCTGTATCCTGATGGTGCTTCCACACTGCCGTAAAATATGTTTATGGTCATAAACTTGTCATAAAAATGTCATAAACATGTTGTTAACATCACTTACATGTCAGAAACATGTTGAAAACAAGACAGCGACCGTAAGTGCTGGATGAATCGTTGGACAACGCTGGATAATTGTATGAAATATGGTCATGACTACCAATAAGTATTCAACATGTTCATGATCATATACGTGTCATAAATATGGCGCTAATATCTCTCACATGTCAAAAACATGTTGATAACAAGTCGACGACCACTAGCGGAGAACGAATAGTTGGTCAGTGCTGGATAATTGTGTGAAGCACTAGTCAGGACTACCAACAATTTGTCGACATGTATTCAACTTGTTTTTGATGTGTGTGCCATAAGTTTCTTACTTGTGTTTATTACATGTTTTACTGTAGTGTGGATGCACCTTAAAACTCGTAGTATATAGACAGTATGACATGTACAGTAGAAGGAAGAATTCAGGGAAGTAAAATTACCTTGAGAAATGAATGCTGAGGTACGGACCTAATACTGAATATAAGATTAGGAATGAACTTACATTATAGAGTCAATAATATTCTCCAGGCGTTTGTTCCCATTTGCTAAACTCAGTATTTCAGAATCTTAGAATATGATCATCTATATCAAATATCTGCCACTCCAGTTCTGTTGTTTCCGATCATCTTCGCAGTCCTGTAAGGCAAAGATACACTGTACTTCTTGACTATGTAACCTAATCCTGTGCTCTTTCTATAATTTCTCTGTGTTACTGGTAGAGATTGCGCAGATTCTAACTTTTTTCTCTTCTGGAGAAAGTATTTTTCTTTCCCTTAGTAAAATTTACGAGTTTCAATTTTCTAAGAGAATTACATTGGTTTGTGTTGCTTTATATCTGAGGTATCTTCTGTTATTTAAATACACTCTAGAATTACGCTTTCTTTAGCAGTCATCTTTGATCTAGAGCCGTTGACTAAAAGTTTTTTTTTTTGTTTAAGAATATCATGAAAAAATATAAGATCGAAATTAAATATTCTTGAAAATTCCCGAAGGTAGAAAAACAACTTGAAGGATAAAACTATCAATGGAGTCTCTCTCTTCTCTCTCTCTCTCTCTCTCTCTCTCTCTCTCTCTCTCTCTCTCTCTCTCTCTCTCTCTGGTTTATAACCAGATGTCGTTCGGTAACTAGCCAGCAACCACCAGGAACCATCAATTTTGGCTGCAACACTTAACTCGAAAAGTGTCTCATTCCAGTCCAATAACTTGCATAGTAAAGGAGAGAGAGAGAGAGAGAGAGAGAGAGAGAGAGAGAGAGAGAGAGAGAGAGAGAGAGAGAGAGAGAGAGAGAGTGTCTGGTCTCCCCATATCAAAAGTCAGGATAACGGTTCGTACTTCTAGAAGAAAGTCACAGAAGAGGCGAAGAAATGGGAATCTTTTTCTCTGAGGGTCTTACAGTTGAGTGATTTTAAAGGGAAGAAGTCTATTCTGTTACCTTAGGTTAAAGATAAAGCGCAGTAGACACCTCTTTTGTATTTTTGCTAGTTCTTAAGTTCATTATAATAATTTGCTTATATAGTGATATGCACTTTACCCATTTTGCTTATTTTTTGTAATTTTTTTTGCTGTTTAAAAAACTTCAACCTCATGTATTTTCCATCACACATTATTTCTTTTCACAGGTTGGACTAAAGGAGCACCGTCTGAACTCCTCAACAAAAATCGATGATTTCTTTTGTTATTTCCTTACCGGCAACTCGAACATCTGTTGTTTCCCAGCGTTTGGTGTTGTTTGGTACGCTTTTGTGTATATATATATATATATATATATATATATATATATATATATATATATATATATATATATATATATATATATATATATATTTTTTTCCTTTCCTTTTTTGAAAGGTAAATGCATTTTTTTTCATTTCGGGTAAAAAATGTCGGTTTTTCTCAAATCGAATTCGTCGTTAAGAAAAATGAAAGCAATAATTATTTCTCGTTCGAATACAGAAGCTCAAAGTACTGAGAAATATAATGTTATGCAAATGAGTTTCTTCATTATCCAATTCATTTTGTTTAATAGCACTATTGCTAAATTCTTATAACTCTTTTGTTATGTAGACATATAGCTGTTCAGTTTATATTAGAGAATGAAACGTATGGTATTACGTTGCAAAAGATTCAGAGTAGTCCATGAATTCTGGAAATGTTCATGCTCTTACTGGCCTCGTCGTTGTCTACATATTAATTCACGCTAATCTCTGTGATTTGATCTCAGGAATATAACCATGAACATCTCTGATATAAATTTAGGTATCCCAATAATTCATCCTAATCGTCTGAAGCATTTTTACGCAAATATCGGGAATATAACCAAGATATCTCAGATTTAAACAGATATCCACCTAATCTATGCTAATCCCCTGAAGCACATTTCAACAAAACCATTTCCCAATTTATCCCACGACCCAGGTGAGCGGCTTGCGTAACGTCATCGAGTGCTAAATGCGGCTTATAAAGTATTGCCGTTGAGTTCGACGGTTCTTGGGCTATACTTTTCCCCCAGCAGTCCAAAGTCTGTGTGTAATCACAGGGCATAAAATTCAAAGGATAGAATTAACTCTCTTTTGACATGGATAAGAATCGCGGTCCTTCACCTTTGCTTTACTGGAGTTCTGAGGTCAATTACTTTGCAATTTTAGGATTTAGGATTTTCTGCTTGAGTGAGTGACATAAAATGTTTTTATTTTTTTGTAATGTTGATCAGTATATACGAGGAAAGGGATTTACATGTTGGTTTTCATAGAGAATTTTAGAGTCTCTCTCTCTCTCTCTCTCTCTCTCTCTCTCTCTCTCTCTCTCTCTCTCTCTCTCTCTCAACCTTCAATATTTCAGTTTTTCCTTAATTTATTCAAACAACAATACACGTTAATAAGGTTCTGATTCCATATCTTAGACATGACTTAGACAGGGATTTCAAAGCCACATACATGGTAGAATTTTATCATTCTCTGAAAGAAAAGTAATAATTCTGTTCCTCTAATATATATATATATATATATATATATATATATATATATATATATATATATATATATATATATATATATATATATATATATGTGTGTGTGTGTGTGTGTGTGTGTGTGTGTGTGTGTGCGTGCGATTAAGCACGCACGCACGCACACACACACACACACACACACACACACATATATATATATATATATATATATATATATATATATATATATATATATATATATATATATATATATATATATATATATATATATATATACATACATATATGTTTATACGTATAAATATATTTATGTGTGTGCGTGGGTGTAAATATAATGTGAGAGAGAGAGAGAGAGAGAGAGAGAGAGAGAGAGAGAGAGAGAGAGAGAGAGAGAGAGAGAGAGATAAATACTCCACCTGTTATCCTTAAACTTGCCTATAGATAAAATAACAACCCGGACATGGTAAAGTAAACTCGCACACTCACACAAACACGCACTACAAACACTCTCCAACAAAAGACGTCGTCGACGGAACAAGACAATCCCAGCAAGAAAATCTCAGCTCCAATTCTGGGCTGGAATTGCCCTGGACACGAAAAGGAACTGGAATGTTTTCACATTACACAGAGCTGTTGGTTTCTTGTGTGACCTTTTCAGCAAACTCTTAGGAACGCTTCAGAACTATTTACACCAGTGGATACTTGCACGAGAGAGAGAGAAAGAGAGAGAGAAAGAGAGAGAGAGAGAGAGAGAGGGGGGGGGGGAGTTGGAAAGGTAGGCAGCAGGAAGAGGTTTGATTTCCTGCTAAGCTGTAGTGTGCATTATCTTCAGCGAAAGGTACTGAAAATAAATGAGAGTAAAGTTCTGCCTAATCATATACATAAGATATCACACTTCACAAATTATCTTTCATTACTTGGTAATCTTCCCCCAAAGCTAGATATCAATTTTCATCAATCAAAAATCATGATATTAATGAAGGGCTGAATCCCATCTTGCAACCAGTAGATGCAACCTCTTCATTAATATATTCAATTTCCTTCGTGAATTTTTATCCAGTATATATCCTACCTTTCCATCGCAGCTGTTTATGTTTAAATCGACAAGCCAAGCACTCGACGCCTCAAGACATCAAACACAAGCGAAGGAACAGAATCGAATTGAAACTGACAAATTTAGGGGGACTGGCCCATAAACAACACATTGAATCTTCTCGCCTCATTAAATCCTCCAGTGATCTTTCGAGGCTGCATAAAACAGCGATACATTTCTCGGGATAAGGAGAAGAATAGTTTGTAACTTGAAAGATATACAGAGCTGTTTTTGAGGTTCCTTTTCCACGCCATTGGCGATGAATAGCTTCGAAATACTGTACGTTACCGCTCGTGACCTGACATTCTGACCTCTATAATCGAGGGCGTTCAAAGTTCAATGCCTTTGTAAATAAGTCAGTGGCTTCACGCTCTCTGATATATTTAGCTTTCTGGTAATGAATTATTCCTTAATATATGTCTAGATATGGTCCACTCTGACAAATGATCCGCCCGTTCACTGACTTCTGATCGACAGAAGACATTGCTTTGCGATATTCAAAAGTAGTGTTGTATAAATAAAAAAATTGACAGCATTTAACGAAAAGATAGGAAAATAAAAATAAATTTTTAATTTCATATAACTATTTGTTTTATTTTGCCAAACATTTATATGTCTAAGCTTTAACAAATTTAAATTGACATACGCATACATACACACACAGACGCACACACGCACGCACACACACACACACACACATATATATATATATATATATATATATATATATATATATATATATATATATATATATATATATATATATTTATTTATTTATTTATATATAAGTTTATGAAAGCATGAAATGATCAACTGACTTTGAAATTCAGAAAATAATAAAGGCAATTGCTAAGCATATAGATCATCTAGACTGGATAAACCTAAAGTGAGTCTTGAAAAAAAAAAGTTTTATCTATAACTCACAAAGCGCAAACTACAATGAGAGAGAAAGCCAAGCACGTGAGACTAATTAAGTAAGTGAAATATTTTAATTTAATAGAGGCTGTTATTACGAATCATGACTAATTACTGAAGCAAAGGACCTTACGTAAAATAATTCAACGCCACTTGAAGTGAACATCACATTTTTTATCTTTAACTTTTGAATTCCAATATCATTAATCTTTGTAAAAGATTTTACGAACCCCTTTTGATTTTCAGCCTTTGATATATTCCTGGAAGCTGGATAGCAGACTATAGCTTTTAATACCCGTTGATTATAGCTGTCATATAGCCTTAAATTTTGATTAATTTATTTGTCGTATGTGACCTAACTCATGTTTAATTTCGAGAATTAAACGTTGTCACTGGAATGCCGAATGCAAAGTTGTATGAAAGCTGGCGGAGAAGAATGTACATTTCGTGATGATTGCATGCAAGTGGGATGCTTATGCATAAGACCTATATCAAATCTGAAAAATTGAGGAATTTCTTTCTGCCCTTTCTGATATAGAATATGGCTCCTTGTAGTCTGAACCATTACGGTTATAAATGATGTTAAAAGGGTGTTGATATATAATTTCCACTTGCTCATAAAAACTATTAAATTAACCCTTTTTTACGAGGCTGATAAATCATCATTGTCGCTTTAATCAGGATGAGTCATGACTTATCCTGACTCATTCTACTCATCCTTAAATGGGTGCCATCCCCTGATAAGAACCAAGAAGCTGGGTCATTAATATAGTTCTTACAATCATTTTTCAGTGGTTCGTTGTTAAAATAATTACATTTAGTACAGAAATCTATTAATTTTGTTCGTAAGAATTGCATATGCTAAATTTTCTTGTTTTACTGAGGATGTTGTGCAATTAGAACCTCATAAGTTTAAGAGAAAATGCAGTGCATTACTGTCCTAAATCAGTTGACCTTGTGTTTTATTAACTTGTGTTTTATTAATTTATTGATTGATTGATTAATGTATCGTTTTTTCCCAGAAACATAAAAATTTATAGTTTCCCTGACAACTGATAAGGAACCCTAAAACATAACGATGTTCCTATCACTTTTAACCCCGGATTTATTGAGGATTTGTGCAAGAATCTCAGGGAGACGGAAGATGGGAGAAGACGTAGCTAAATTTGTTTATTTCTTTATGGGTACGGGAATGAGCCACTTCCGGGTCTTTAGGGATTGCTCCGGAGTTCATTTATAGGGTCTTTCCATCCCAGAGAGGGAAGTGGAAGGGCGGTTTTCTGTCTTCTTGATTTTTTTTTTTTTACTCTTAACTTTACTGCTTGATTCTCTATCATTGTCTACCTGTTTTATATATATATATATATATATATATATATATATATATATATATATATATATATATATATATATATATATATATATATATATATATATATATATATATATATATATATATATATATATATATATATATATATATATATATATATATATATATATATATATATATATATATATATATATATATATACAAATATCGCTTAATATCAAATTCACGCTACCTCGGGAATATCCCCGATGGGGAATTATCACCGAAGTGGAATTTATAAGTGATAAATGGATTGATATTGCCGGGTCTCGATCAGATAGCTCAGTGGGTAGACCGTCGACTGGAGTCGCTGGATAAGTATCTGTGTCGAGGGATCGAGACCCGACAGTAGCAATGCATTTATCACTTATAAATTCTCCTTCGGTGATAATTCCCCATCGGGGATATTCCCGAGGTAGTGTGAATTTGATATTAAGCGACATTTGTAGCTTCATGATTGTATATAAATCACAGTGTCATAAAAAAATATATATATATATATACATATATATGAGGTATGTCTATTAAATAACGTGACTGTGACTCCACCTGGTAAACAAAGCAGTCAGAACAGGTCATAAGTGGGTGCGTGGTGACTTTGAACATGTCTGAACCTGCATGAAAGGCAGCAAAACACTATGACTTTAGTTGATTGTGAGTCGCCATATTGGTTGGTTGTATTTTCCGTAGAGGACCTAAAGTAATGCTTAGTTTAAAAGTTGAACCACGTGTCAATTCGAAATTATTAGTAAAATTGCACAAAACTGCCTGTCTCGTGTGCGTGTGTTTGAGTGGCACAAAAGATTCAGCGAGGGACGTGAGATTGTCAAAGGTGATGAACGCGCTGGACGACCTTGCTCGCACTTCTAGAACCGAAGAAGGTGTAGAAAAATTCAGTCAGATTGTTCGAAAAGCATTTCCTGTAAACCAGTTTTTGGTCGACAAGCACATTACTACACTTGAACTTCCTCCATATTCGCCCGATTTAGCGCCGCGGGACTTTTGTCTTTTCCCAAAAGTTAAATCAGTGCTTAAAGGGACACGCTTTGGGTCAGTTGATGCTGTAAAGAAGAAAACGGCGGATGTGTTGAAACAGCTGACAGAAATTGATTTCCTCCACCATGCCTCCGACCAGTGGAAAACCAGACTGTAGCAATGTATTAGTGCAAATGGGAAGTATGTTGAAGGGGACAAGCATTAAATTTGTAATACATATAAATAAAGGTAAGTTATTTAATCGGTCTCGCTATTTGATAGACACAATTCATATATATATATATATATATATATATATATATATATATATATATATATATATATATATATATATATATACACACACACACAGATATCGAGAGACAGAGAGACAGAGAGACGGAGAGAAACATACCACCTGCATTTTTTAAATACAATACGCTAAACATTCATAACTAAACGTCCGTAACATAAACCAATAACAATAACCCTCCTACGACTACAGCAAACGTTTAATTAATTAACATAATACATATCACTGAAAGCGTGAACCATGGCTCATTGCCTCCGGAATGTAGATGATCCCTAATTAATAAATATTCATATTTGACCCAGTGATAATGAAATTAATAACATTAATCGAGATTTGGAAACTATTTAAGTCAGATTTTATCCACATTAACATAATTCCCTGATTACAGGGCCTGTTTGTATTATATTACTGATAGAAAATTATATCTATATGATTCCTGCTAGTTTGAATATGTATGTATATGCAAGTAAAAAAATTATATATATATATATATATTATATATTATATATATATATATATATATATATATATATATATATATATATATATATATATATATATATATATATATATATATATATATATATATATATATATATATATATATATATATATATATATATATATATATATATATATATGCATATATATATATATATGTACGTATGTATATAGTATATAGTATATAGTATTCATATTTTCTATGATCTTTCGATACGAGGGAAAATAATGCATTGACAGGAAAAAGTATAAGAATGAGAAATGTTTGTGACTTCAATACTCTTATTCTTTTGCGTGCATAAAGTGCGTCAAAATAACATGGTTCGTTAAAATTCCTAGTCTTAGTTATTGTCTGAACGAAGAAACAAAATTTTTTATCTTCAAATCGGATAAGGGAGACCTTTTCCTGACGGAACAGAGAAGAGAGGAAGAGGAACAGTCTGGTAAATTGATGTTAGTTTAGAGGTCTATATGAATCAAAGTAAACAGATATTGAAATGTAAGAAATTAGTCATAAAAATTCTGATTGTCACCAACCAAAATTAGATACCTACGCAAAACATTTAGAAACAGTTAAAAGAATCTTATTTCTGTGGACTCAAAAGATTTTAATGTGTGGTAAGAATGTCACTTCTAGAACACCAATGAAACAATTTGTCTCATTTAGAAAATAAGAAAAAATAAAGAAGCCTAAGCTAGATTTCCTTACTACTACGTATTTCATGGGTGAGCTGTAACGCTCAGAAGAACATTATGCAATTTAAGGGGGTAAATAGAACCTATCGCATTACCACTTTCTTTGGGTACTGGAATGCATGTACATCTAAATTTGGCAGGTGGAGGAATCAGATTACACGACGGAAGAATTCTGTTACTTATATTTTTGCTGTTTTTTCAAAAGATGGAACTAATCGATGTAACATAAAAGTTAAAATGGGAATTAAGTGATAAAGGGAGGTTTCATCATATAAATTGCCCAGTGTTGAAAAAAATAAAGAAAAAACCTTTTTAGGAAAGTCTGTTGAAGCGAAATTATGAAAACAAAAGAAAAGTAAAAATAGAATTAAAGAAAACCATATCAGACGACCGAATTGAAGTAAAATTATGAAAACGAGAAAATGATAAAAGGTATTTAAGTCAGTATCCAGACAAATCTCATCAGTTTAAACATTTGAGCATAACACCTTCATGAAACGTTACAGTATATTTAAAAATTGCCTGTATCAGTAACTGTACACCTTTGGAAAAAAAAGTTCCCAGTGTCGTGGTAATGATCGTAAAGTACTCATGCCACTGGGAAGCTTAACATTCTGGCACTTCATTTAAAATTATTTTAGAGAGAGAGAGAACATTAACATATCAGTAACGACAGTCAATATTCATTTTAGTTTTATATTGATTCATGGGCTAGAATAATTAGAGTACGTTTAAAATCATTACACATAAAATACGACCTTCAATAAGAATATCATCATATAGCTATAAAAATGAAGTGAAAAGCACGTTAATAGGTATATGTTCCTTCGTTAACACGAGTAATACTTTAACGGAATTTCAACTTTAAACACCAGTAAATGTGTTGTTATTTTAGCTTTCCAACCTGGAACACGCCCTTTGATATTAAATCCATGTAAAAATTTAAATTCGTAGAACAAAAGAATATTTTTTTCCATTTTTCATAACTAAGTTTTGCGCACTAGGAATATTTTCCCAGAAAAAAAGGGAAAAAATATATTTCCCTCCCCTCTGCCGCTGTATAAATGGTATATAATCTCTCATGAATACATGACATGATGAACTTTAATAAAGGCCTGTCATTTGTATTTCTATTCTCAACCAGACTTGCGATTCTGGTATAGCACCGCCTTCAACTGAAGCTAAACGGCCCTCAGCATAGAGGTCGCTAAATTGAACTAAAGTTGCCAAACTTTCAACTCTGACTTCCGCTTAAATACAGAAACAATCTGTTAGACTTCTTGATTACTCTCTCTCTCTCTCTCTCTCTCTCTCTCTCTCTCTCTCTCTCTCTCTCTCTCTCTCTCTCTCTCTCCATATATGTGTATATATCAATCTGTCTATCCATCTATATATATAAATATAGACGGTATATATTTATATATATAAAAATATATATAAAATATATGTATATATATATATATATATATATATATATATATATATATATATATATATATATATTATTATATATATATATATATATACATAAAGGTGTGTGTGTGCAAATATATGTATATATATGTATAACTGAATCACGAAAATATGGAACGTGATGAGTATATAAATAAAGACAAAATGCACGAAGGAAAGCGAAACAAGGGAGTGCTGCGAGGCCTTTCGACTTGACGTCCTTTACTTAGCAGACTGAAGAAATATAGAAATAAATTTACAAAGAAAGCTCATATAAATGACAGATGGGGTTAACAAAGGAAAAAATGTATGTATCTAGAATCCAGCACAATTGAAGAATTAGTAGAACTGCCAAAACAGGCTTAATTTTGGCAGTTCTACTAATTCTTCAATTGTTTTGGATTCCAGGTACATATTTTTTCCTTTGTAATCCCCATCTGTCATTAATATGAGCTCTCTTTGTAAACTTAATTTTATATTCCTTCAGCCTGCTAAGTAAAGGACAACAAGTCGAAAGGCCTCGCAGCACTCCATTGTTTCTCTTTCCTTTGTGGATTTTGTTTTTATTTATGTACACATACACGCATATATATATATATATATATATATATATATATATATATATATATATATATATATATATTATATATATATATATATATATATATATATATATATATATATATACATACATTGATAATCTAGTCCTTTTTTGGAAAATACGTCCTGCTTTTAAATCTTTGCAAAATCGATTTAAAATGGAATATTTAAGGTTCATTCCCTTTTCAAAAATACATTGTAACAAAGCCATGACACAATTGCCTATGTTACATAAAATAAATTTTGAATTTTACATATTACATTAATAACATCAGACCATACAGAAAGAAACACCCAACTTCTGTTTTCAAAATGTATAAATAACTGTTTACTGATGTTGGAAAAATGTATTAATGCTCTTTATATTTATTTCAACTAATCCTTTACTGATGGACATTTTACGAAATGTTCATTAAAGTCTTTATTCAGAGAGATTTGTATGTAGTTATTTTCCGTTTGATAACAATGCTAATTGAAAACAGCGAAATTAGGGCAATGATTAGGTTTCATTTGGATGATTATGGAACCCAATAAATATTACTATGCTTGACAATTATGGAAGGAAATGTATTTGTATAGTCTGTTTATATAATTGTTTTCTGTTTGTGGAAAAACTATGTTTTATTATAAATTCCATATGACCATGGATTTCCTTTCACAATAAGATAGAGATTTTCAAAGTAATAATAAAGATTTTCTTCCTTAAAATTCAGAACACCACTCAATGAGAAATGGTGTAACAAAAAGACATATTCTTATTATTATTATTATTATTATTATTATTATTATTATTATTATTCAGAAGATGAAACCCATCCATATGGAACAAAACTACAGGGGGCCATTGAATTGAAATTCAAGCTTCCAAAGAATATGATGTTCATTTGATAGAAGTAACAGAAGGTAATAGGAAATACAGAAAGAAGATATCAGGTATTAGAAAAATAAAAAGGATAAATGAACAAATTAGTAAATAGATGAAAAGATGAATAGCATCAGTTTAGGAAAGTCTAGTTTACGAAACTCTTTAAATCTGTAAAAGAAGGTGATCGGGAAATTAATGGTCGCCAGGAGACCATTGAAACTCGACAGAATTGATGAGACGACCTTTTGAATTTCCCAGAGAGGTCACTCGTCCATTGACACTTGCTGAATTCAGCCGGTTATTCTGGGGAAAGTGGAGAGAGAGTGAAGAGACACTTCCAGTCTCAACCTGAAGGGAAACCTTTCATCCGGTTAATCATGACACTGGGAAGAGTAATTGCTAGCCAGCTGTCGCGTTTGTTTTGCAATAGCTTCTTCCTCTTGTGATGAAATCCGTATCTTGCTGTTGCATAACCTGATAACACTTATCATTGTAAAGTGGGGACCTCGGTTTGCATTATCATTTTTCTTGTTGCCATTTTATACAAAGGTGAAAGTCATGCGCTGAGGTGCCTTTGGTTTCGGAAAGGTCATGAGTCATCTATACACATGTATTCCGTAAGTGGCGTTGGTGCACCACGTAGACATTACTTGAGGATCTTTGCAGCGTCCCTTCGGTTCCAAGCTGCTACAACCACTTCCATTTTTTTCGCTATGTCTCCGTTCATATTCTGTTCCTTCCATCTTATTTTCCACCCTCTCCTAACTGCGAGGTTTTCCTATTGCTACACCTTGCAAACCTTTTTACTCTCATTTTCCATTTCAGCGCTGGGTGACCACATCATAGGTCCCAGCGCTTGGCCTTTGGCCTAAATTTTATATTCCATTCCACTCCATTCTATACACATGTAGAGGAACAGCTAACTTATCTGTAAGTTTTAAGACAGGTAGCAATTTTCACCTAAAATGAATCCTTGTCGTGTACTTTAGAAAAACTGAGTATTTCCAGCGAGAAACCTTTGAAAGAGAACGCGAAAAATTCCCAAATAAACTGAACATCACTGAAAAACTGCAGTGTAAAGTTGGAGTTATCATGTTTCACGTAAGTTCAAGGCGGAAATGCAACCTTAATTAACTTTGTTAAGTAACTTGATTCTAAGTTAGCGAATTTTCTTTTTGTAGGGAATTTTTTTAACATTTTCTGAAAATAGAAGTTCGGAGGATGGGAGTACTATTGATAATAACATACAAATATAAAGTTTAGACTTGTAAAAACATTTAGTAAATTGAGATATTTCCAAGGTTATTACTATACACCACCAGAGCAATTTCTATAATTGCATGTGATATATATATATATATATATATATATATATATATATATATATATATATATATATATATATATATATATATATATATATTTATTCATTTATTTATATATACGAGTATACACATACATACACATGAGCATGTGCCTATAAGCGTGTTAGTATATGTACGTTTGTGCATACGCAATTCGTTTCTCATTAGGCACGAAAATTGAAACTCCAATAAGTGACTACAACTAGAATAATGGCGGCAGTTTTCCTGAGACGCAAATGAAGCTGTTTTGAATACTATCTCGAACCGGGCGCTCTCTTTGTGCACAACATATTTAGATTAGAAAATTCAAATGTCCCGGAAGAGATATGCTCTGACTAGGGCCACGGAACGCAAGAAGCTTTTCACTCGAAATAATTTTCTTATTGTATTGATCAAGTTCCTGAGGATGAGAATCGTGGAAAAATTGGTGATACATTCTTGCAGACACCGTAGATGGGCAGTACAGTCTCACGTGGTGCATTGTCGACGTTACTGAAGGTCGTTCGCGACGTCCCTTCGTCCCCTAACTGCACCCCACTTCAGTTTAACCTTTTACTTTACCTCCATTCCCGCTTCGTTTCTATATCCTTGTTGTCCTACACCTCTAACTATTCCTTCTTTAGATCCATTTACTTCACCATCTTTATTTTCTAGATCTCTTTTATCTTGTGTTTAACCACTCCAACAGTTAAAACCCACAAGAAATATTAGGTCAATAAATATTAAAAAAAATACAGTGAGCATTTTAAGAAAAAAGAAAGTGGTGATGTGTTTAAAATCAGAAAACAACACTTAAAAAGAATATTTTCATAAAACAAAAATAAACCGTATTAAACTCCAAATTATGGTAAATGCATTTTTAAACACATTTCACAAAACTCACCGAGTGCTTTTATAGTAATAATAATAATAATAATAATAATAATAATAATAATAATAATAATAATAATAATAATAATAATAAAAAACTAAACCAGATCTAAGCCTCAACCTCCTTACTGCTGTAGGATCTATGACTCTCAGTGTAGAAGAAAAGTAGAAGGGTCTTGAACCCTTAATTCTATGATAATTTAGAGGGACAGAACGCCATAATGAAAAGAGGTAATTAATCTTTGCCGTAATTACAGGAGTAAATGGCTGGTGGTTTCTGGTCTAC